>NC_056445.1:23135348-23227848 GCF_018296145.1 Oncorhynchus tshawytscha
ACCCTGTATGGCTGTGTCCTGTACTATCCTGTATGGCTGTGTCCTGTACTACCCTGTATGGCTGTGTCCTGTACTACCCTGTATGGCTGTGTCCTGTACTACCCTGTATGGCTGTGTCCTGTACTACCCTGTATGGCTGTGTCCTGTACTACCCTGTATGGCTGTGTCCTGTACTACCCTGTATGGCTGTGTCCTGTACTATCCTGTATGGCTGTGTCCTGTACTACCCTGTATGGCTGTGTCCTGTACTACCCTGTACGGCTGTGTCCTGTACCCTACCCTGTACGGCTGTGTCCTGTACTACCCTGTATGGCTGTGTCCTGTACTATCCTGTATGGCTGTGTCCTGTACTACCCTGTATGGCTGTGTCCTGTACTACCCTGTATGGCTGTGTCCTGTATTACCCTGTACGGCTGTGTCCTGTACTACCCTGTATGGCTGTGTCCTGTACTACCCTATATGGCTGTGTCCTGTACTACCCTATATGGCTGTGTCCTGTACTACCCTGTATGGCTGTGTCCTGTACTACCCTGTGCGGCTGTGCTGCCTGTCCTGTCCTGTACTACCCTGTACGGCTGTCCTGTGCGGCTACCCTGTATGTATGGCTGTCCTACCCTGTACTGCCCTGTATGCTGCGGTGTCCTCTGTACTACCCTGTATGGCTGTGTCCTGTACTGCCTGTGCGTGTCCTCTGTACTGCCCTGTGCGGCTGTCCTCTGTACTGCCCTGTGCGGCTGTCCTCTGTACTGCCCTGTGCGGCTGTCCTCCTCTGTACTGCCCTGTGCGGCTGTCCTCTGTACTGCCCTGCGGCTGTCCTCTGTACTGAGAAGGCTGTGCCCTGTCTGTCCTCTGTACTGCCCTGTGCGGCTGTCCTGTACTGCCCTGTGTGGCTGTATCCTGTACTGCCCTGTGCAGGGGGATAGAAGGCTACACTGACCATAGACTGTTGGGGCAAGGCTGTCCTCTGTACTGCTACACTGACCTCTGTACTGCCCTGACTGCAGGGGGCTGTCCTCTGTACTGCCCTGTGCAGGGGGATAGAAGGCTGTCCCTGTACTGCCCTGTGCGGCTGTCCTCTGTACTGCTACACTGACCCCTGACTGTTGCGGCTGTCCTCTGTACTGCCCTGACCATAGACTGTTAACAGGGGGATAGAAGGCTACACTGCATAGACTGTTAACAGGGGGATAGAAGGCTACACTGACCATAGACTGTTAACAGGGGGTGTCCTGTACTGCCCTAGACTGTTAACAGGGGGTGCTCCTGACCATAGACTGGCTGTGCCCTGCACTGCCCATAGACTGTAACAGGGGGCTGCTGACCATGCACTAGAAGGCTACACTGACCATAGACTGTTAACAGGGGGATAGAAGGCTACAGAGTGCCCTGATATTATCCTGAGCATGTGACCTGACAAGGAGGTTGTGTGGTACTGACCATAGACCATGGATGGGCAATGGTCCCCCCTCCCTCACCTTGCGAGAAAAACATTTCAGCAGCCCCCTGCAATTGTACACCATTTGCCATGGGGCGGAGAAAAGATTTAGCCATTTTTTAAATTACATCTGAGTGTGAGTGACTGTTATCAGGGGGGATAGAAGGCTACACTGACCATAGACTGTTAGCAGGGGGGATAGAAGGCTACACTGACCATAGACTGTTATCAGGGGGATAGAAGGTTACACTGACCATAGACTGTTAACAGGGGGATAGAAGGCTACACTGACCATAGACTGTTAACAGGGGGATAGAAGGCTACACTGACCATAGACTGTTAGGCTACACTGACCATAGACTGTTAACAGGGGGATAGAAGGCTACACTGACCATAGACTGTTAACAGGGGGATACACTGACCATAGACTGTTAACAGGGGGATAGAACTACACTGACCATAGACTGTTTAGAAGGCTACACTGACCATAGACTGTTAACAGGGGGATAGAAGGCTACACTGACCATAGACTGTTAACAGGGGGGGGGATAGAAGGCTACACTGACCATAGACTGTTAACAGGGGGGGGGATAGAAGGGGGGCTACACTGACCATAGACAGGGGGATGCTACACTGACCATAGACTGTTAACAGGGGGATAGAAGGCTACACTGACCATAGACTGTTAACAGGGGGATAGAAGGCTACACTGACCATAGACTGTTACACTGACAGGGGGATAGAAGGCTACACTGACCATATACTGTTAACAGGGGGATAGAAGGGGGATAGGGGGAAGAAGGCTACACTGACCATAGACTGTTAACAGGGGGATAGAAGGCTACACTGACCATAGACTGTTAACAGGGGGATAGAAGGGACCATAGACTGTTAGCAGGGGGATAGAAGGCTACACTGACCATATAACTGTTAGCAGGGGGATAGAAGGCTACACTGACCATACAGGGGGATAGAAGGCTACACTGACCATAGACTGTTAACAGGGGGGGGGATAGAAGGCTACACTGACCATAGACTGTTAACAGGGGGATAGAAGGCTACACTGACCATAGACTGTTAACAGGGGGATAGAAGGCTACACTGACCATAGACTGTTAACAGGGGGATAGAAGGCTACACTGACCATAGGTTAACAGGGGGATAGAAGGCTACACTGACCATAGACTGACAGGGGGATAGAAGGCTACACTGACCATAGACTGTTAACAGGGGGATAGAAGGCTACACTGACCATAGACTGTTAACAGGGGGGATAGAAGGCTACACTGACCATAGACTGTTAACAGGGGGATAGAAGGCTACACTGACCATAGACTGTTAACAGGGGGATAGGGGGACTGTTAACAGGGGGATAGAAGGCTACACTGACCATAGACTGTTAACAGGGGGATAGAAGGCTACACTGACCATATACTGTAAACAGTTGTTCACTGACCCTGTTAACAGGGGGATACAGAACCATGACTGAGGGGGATAGAAGGCTACACTGCTGCACTGTGACCATAGACTGTAAACAGGGGGATAGACGGCCTGACCATAGACTGTAAACAGGTGGTGTCCATCCTGTACTGCAGAAGCTGACAGACCCCACCATGAGGAACATCCTACTGCAGGAGCTGACAGACCCCACCATGAGGAACAGCCGCGACGAGACGCCCCTGGACCTGGCTGCACTCTACGGACGACTTCAGGTGAGGATGGACCTGAGCAAGGTTTCTTCCTCCTACAGACCAATGTGCCTCTGCCTCTGATTCTGCTTTCTCTCTGTGGTGTAGGCCAGGTTACTGTAAAACCAATTAGTCATATTTTTAAAGGCTTTTATAAATGAATTTGATAGTGAGAGAGAGGGGGGTTGAGAGAGGGAGAGAGAAACTTTGACTAGTTTCATTAGTTGTGCTAGTTTAGGACTACTACAAAATACACTATATATGCAAAAGTATGTGGACACTTCTTCAAATTAGTGGATTCGGCTGTTTCAGGTGTAAGTAATTGAGCATACAGCCATGCAATCTCCATAGTCACACATTGGCAGTAGAATGGCCTTACTGAAGAGTTCTGTGACTCAACATGGTGCCGTCATAGGATTTGACCTTTCCAACAAGTCAGTTCATCAAATGTCTACCCTGCTAGAGCTGCCCCAGTCAACTATAAGTGCTGTTATTGTGAAGTGGAATAGTCTAGGAGCAACAACGGCTCAGACGCAAAATGGTAGGCCACACAATTTCACAGAACGGGACCACCAAGTGCTGAAGTGTGTACCACGTAAAAATCGTCTGTCCTCGGTTGAAACACCACCGAATTCCAAACTGCCTCTGGAAGCAATGTCAGCACAAGAGCTGTTTGTCGGGAGTTTCATGAAATGGGTTACCATGGCCTAGCAGCCGCACATAAGCCTAAGATCACCACGCGCAATGCCAGGGGTCAGCTGGAGTGGTGTAAAACTCGCCGCAATTGGTCTATTGAGCAGTAGATACGCGTTCTATGGAGTGACTTATCACGCTTCACCATCTGGAAGTCCGACTGACAAATCTAGGTTTGATGGATTCCAGGAGAACACTACCTGGCCCAATGCATAGTGCCAACTGTAAAGTTTGGTGGAGGAGGAATAATGGTCTGGGGTTGTTTTTCATGGTTTGGGCTAAGAGCTTAGTTCCAGTGAAAGGAAATCTTAAACGTTGCAGTATACAATGACATTCTTTGCGATTCTGTGCTTCCAACTTTGTGGCAGTTTGGGAAGACCATTTCCTGTTTTAGCATGACAATACCCCCGTGCACAAAACATGGTCAATACAGAAATGGTTTGTCGATTGGTGTGGAAGAACTTGACTGGTCTGCACAGAGCTCTGATCTCAACCCCATCGACCCCATCGATCAGCTTTGGAACGCAGACTGCGAGCCAGGCCTAATCACCCAACATCAGTGCGCGACATCACTAATGCGCTAGTGGCTAAAACAAAGCAAGTCCACGCAGCAATGTTCCAACATCTAGTGGAAAGCCTTCCCAGAAGAGTGGAGGCTGTTATAGCAGCAAAGCGGGGACCAACTCCATAATGCCTATGATTTTGAAATGACGAGCAGGTGTCCACATACGTTTGGTCCTGATGTGGCTTGTGGTCCTGACGGCCTGAAAACAATGTTGTATGTAATACTGTAGTAACGGACAAGGGCCTGTATCAAATAACTCCACATTTAGATCTTAGAACTCCTGTCCTCTGGGCTTGAAACCTCTCTCCTCCCCTCTCATCCCCTCTCCTCCCCTCTCTCCTCCCCTCTCTCCTCCCCTCTCCTCCCCCTCTCCTCCCCTCTCTCCCCCTCTCTCCTCCCCTCTCTCCTCCCCTCTCTCCTCCCCTCTCCTCCCCTCTCTCCTCCCCTCTCCTCCCCTCTCCCCCTCCCCCCCCCCTCTCTCCTCCCCTCTCTCCTCTCCTCCCCTCTCTCTTCCCCTCTCCTCCCCTCTCTCCTCTCCTCCCCTCTCTCCTCCTCTCTCCTCTCCTCCCCTCTCTCCTCCTCTCTCCTCCCCTCCCCTCTCCTCCCCTCTCCTCCCTTCCCCCTCTTCCCAGGTGGTCTGTATGTTGGTGACCGCCCACCCCAACCTGATGAGCAGCCACGGGACAAGGCGCCACACGCCCCTGCACCTGGCCGCCCGCAACGGGCACCATTCAGCCGTGCACACCCTGCTGGAGGCCGGCATGGACGTCAACTCCCAGGTCAGCTGTCTAGGGGTCACGGTCACTGTGGAGTCAGGGGTGGGCGGTTAGGGGTATGGGTTGGGAGGGGGGTGAGGAATGGTTTCATAGGTTAGCTTTTATTCTGCAGGTGTGTTGTTGGGGGGTCACTCTGCATTTCTCCTTCAATACAACATGTTCTCCTGTAGAGGGAGGTGAAGAGAGGTGAGCTAAAGGTCAACTCAGCCTGAAAGGAAAACTCCTCCCAAAAACCGTCTTTTGGTATTCGTTTCATTTTGTTAGCAATCAAGTTTTCAAGATATGTAACTTTCAAAATCTAGAAATGATGCATTTAGCATCACATGGTAGTCAGGGTGAAACCAGCCTTCAGCTTTGTAACAGTTCTCTTCCCTCCTGCAGATGTCTCTTTAGCTCAAGATACACTCCCTCCTTGTAATGAATGTTTCAAGCCTGTCTCCTGTGTTTTTAATGAGTTGGTACAGTATCTGAGGACAATCTTCCTTCTACTCAACCGCTTTCTGAATATGGTTTTGCTGCAATATTAGCAGAACACAACAACGCATAGCGTGTGTGTTTGTGAGGGCGGTCGGAGTAGGTCAAGGATGAGTTTGAGATGTGTGTGTGTTGTCTTCATACGTACAGTATGGCACTGTGTGTATGGGATTGCTTCAGATACAGAACGAATGATGTGGTTATTGAAATAAGTGAATAATTGATGGGGAACAGAGAGAGACAAGGATGAGAGTAGTACGGGGTGTTCCTGAGTTCATACACCCTCTCTCTCTTCACCCTTCCCCTCTCTCCCTTCACCCTTCCCCTCTCTCTCTTCACCCATCCCCTCTCTCTCTTCACCCATCCCCTCTCTCTCTTCACCCATCCCCTCTCTCTCTTCACCCTTCCCCTCTCTCCCTTCACCCTCCCTCCTCTCTTTACCCATCCCCTATCTCTCTTCACCCTCCCTCTCTCCCTTCACCCACTCTTCACCCTCCCCTCTCTCTCTTCACCCTTCCCCTCTCTCTCGTCACCCATCCCTCTCTCTCTTCACCCTTCCCCTCTCTCTCGTCACCCATCCCCTCTCTCTTCACCCATCCCCCTCTCTCTTCACCCATCCCTCTCTCTCTTCACCCTCCCTCTCTCTCTTCACCCTCCCTCTCTCTCTTCACCCTTCCCCTCTCTCTCGTCACCCATCCCCTCTCTCTCTTCACCCATCCCCTCTCTCTCTTCACCCATCCCCTCTCTCTCTTCACCCAGCCCCTCTCTCTCTTCACCCTTCCCCTCTCTCCCTTCACCCTTCCCCTCTCTCCCTTCACCCATCCCCTCTCTCTCTTCACCCATCCCCTCTCTCTCTTCACCCATCCCCTCTCTCTCTTCACCCATCCCCTCTCTCTCTTCACCCATCCCCTCTCTCCCTTCCCCTCTCTCCCTTCACCCTTCCCCTCTCTCCCTTCACCCATCCCCTCTCTCTCTTCACCCATCCCCCTCTCTCTTCACCCATCCCCTCTCTCTCTTCACCCTCCCTCTCTCGTCACCCATCCCCTCTCTCTCTTCACCCTTCCCCTCTCTCTCTTCACCCATCCCCTCTCTCTCTTCACCCTTCCCCTCTCTCTCTTCACCCTTCCCCTCTCTCCCTTCACCCATCACCTCTCTCCCTTCACCCATCCCTCTCTCCCTTCACCCTTCCCCTCTCTCTCTTCACCCTTCCCCCTCCCTTCACCCATCCCCTCTCTCCCTTCACCCTTCCCCTCTCTGTCTTCACCCTTCCCCTCTCTCTCTTCACCCTTCCCCTCTCTCTCTCTTCACCCTCCCCTCTCTCTCTTCACCCATCCCCTCTCTCTCTTCACCCTTCCCCTCTCTCCCTTCACCCTTCCCCTCTCTCCCTTCACCCATCCCCGCTCTCCCTTCACCCTTCCCCTCTCTCTCTTCACCCATCCCCTCTCTCTCTTCACCCATCCCCTCTCTCTCTTCACCATCCCCTCTCTCTCTTCACCCTTCCCTCTCTCTCTTCACCCTTCCCCTCTCTCTCTTCACCCTTCCCCTCTCTCCCTTCACCCTCCCCTCTCTCTCTTCACCCATCCCTCTCTCTCTTCACCCTCCCCTCTCTCCCTTCACCCATCCCCTCTCTCTCTTCACCCTCCCCTCTCTCTCTTCACCCTTCCCCTCTCTCTCGTCACCCATCCCTCTCTCTCTTCACCCTTCCCTCTCTCTCTTCACCCATCCCCTCTCTCTCTTCACCCTTCCCCTCTCTCTTCACCCTTCCCCTCTCTCCCTTCACCCATCACCTCTCTCCCTTCACCCATCCCTCTCTCCCTTCACCCTTCCCTCTCTCTCTTCACCCTTCCCCCTCTCCCTTCACCCATCCCCTCTCTCCCTTCACCCTTCCCCTCTCTGTCTTCACCCTTCCCTCTCTCTCTTCACCCTTCCCCCTCTCTCTCTCTTCACCCTCCCCTCTCTCTCTTCACCCATCCCCTCTCTCTCTTCACCCTTCCCCTCTCTCCCTTCACCCTTCCCCTCTCTCCCTTCACCCATCCCCGCTCTCCCTTCACCCTTCCCCTCTCTCTCTTCACCCATCCCCTCTCTCTTCACCCATCCCCCTCTTCTTCACCCCTCTCTCTTCACCCTTCCCCTCTCTTCACCCTTCCCCTCTCTCCCTTCACCCTTCCCCTCTCTCCCTTCACCCTCCCCCTCTCTCTCTTCACCCTTCCCCCTCTCTCGTCACCCATCCCCTCTCTCTTCACCCTTCCCCTCTCTCTCGTCACCCATCCCCTCTCTCTCTTCACCCATCCCCCCTCTCTTCACCCATCCCCTCTCTCTCTTCACCCTCCCCTCTCTCTTCACCCTCCCCTCTCTCTCTTCACCCTTCCCCTCTCTCTCGTCACCCATCCCCTCTCTCTCTTCACCCATCCCCCTCTCTCTTCACCCATCCCCCTCTCTCTTCACCCAGCCCCTCTCTCTCTTCACCCTTCCCCTCTCTCCCTTCACCCTTCCCCTCTCTCCCTTCACCCATCCCCTCTCTCTCTTCACCCATCCCCTCTCTCTCTTCACCCATCCCCTCTCTCTCTTCACCCATCCCCTCTCTCTCTTCACCCATCCCCTCTCTCCCTTCACCCTTCCCCTCTCTCCCTTCACCCTTCCCCTCTCTCCCTTCACCCATCCCCTCTCTCTCTTCACCCATCCCCTCTCTCTTCACCCATCCCCTCTCTCTCTTCACCCTCCCCTCTCTCGTCACCCATCCCTCTCTCTCTTCACCCTTCCCCTCTCTCTCTTCACCCATCCCCTCTCTCTCTTCACCCTTCCCCTCTCTCTCTTCACCCTTCCCCTCTCTCCCTTCACCCATCACCTCTCTCCCTTCACCCATCCCCTCTCTCCCTTCACCCTTCCCCTCTCTCTCTTCACCCTTCCCCCTCTCCCTTCACCCATCCCCTCTCTCCCTTCACCCTTCCCCTCTCTGTCTTCACCCTTCCCCTCTCTCTCTTCACCCTTCCCCTCTCTCTCTTCACCCTCCCCTCTCTCTCTTCACCCATCCCCCTCTCTCTTCACCCTTCCCCTCTCTCCTTTCACCCTTCCCCTCTCTCCCTTCACCCATCCCCGCTCTCCCTTCACCCTTCCCCCTCTCTCTTCACCCATCCCCCTCTCTCTTCACCCATCCCCTCTCTCTCTTCACCATCCCCTCCTCTCTTCACCCTTCCCCTCTCTCTCTTCACCCTTCCCCTCTCTCCCTTCACCCTTCCCTCTCTCCCTTCACCCTCCCCTCTCTCTCTTCACCCATCCCCTCTCTCCCTTCACCCTTCCCCCTCTCCCTTCACCCATCCCCTCTCTCCCTTCACCCTTCCCCTCTCTCTCTTCACCCATCCCCTCTCTCTCTTCACCCATCCCCCTCTCTCTCTTCACCCTTCCCCTCTCTTCACCCCTCCCCTCTCGTTCTTCACCCCTCCCCTCTCGCTCTTCACCCCGCCCCTCTCGCTCTTCACCCCGCCCCTCTCGCTCTTCACCCTTCCCTCCTCTCGCTCTTCACCCCTCCCCTCTCGCCCTTCACCCCGCCCCTCTCGCCCTTCACCCCGCCCCTCTCGCTCTTCACCCCGCCCCTCTCGCCCTTCACCCCTCCCCTCTCGCCCTTCACCCCTCCCCTCTCGCTCTTCACCCCTCCCCTCTCGCTCTTCACCCCTCCCTCTCGTTCTTCACCCCTCCCCTCTCGCTCTTCATCCCTCCCCTCTCGCTCTTCACCCTCCCCTCTCGCTCTTCACCCCGCCCCTCTCTTCTCCCCTCCTCTCTCTTCTCCCCTCCCCTCTCTCTTCATCCCTGCCCTCTCGCTCTTCATCCCGCCCCTCTCGCTCTTCACCCCGCCCCTCTCTTCTCCCCTCCCCTCTCTTCAGCCCGCCCCTCTCTCTTCACCCCTGCCCTCTCGCTCTTCACCCCCCCCTCTCGCTCTTCACCCCTCCCCTCTCGCTCTTCACCCCTCCCCTCTCGCTCTTCCCTCCCCTCTCGCTCTTCACCCCTCCCTCTCGCTCTTCATCCCTCCCCTCTCGCTCTTCACCCCTCCCCTCTCTCTCGCTCTTCACCCCTCCCCTCTCTCTCGCTCTTCACCTCCTCCTCTCTCTCTCGCTCTTCACCCCGCCCCTCTCGCTCTTCACCCCGCCCCTCTCGCTCTTCACCTCCCCAAAAAGCCACACTGTCAGATCTGTGCTTCGACACGGACATACAGTCCCACAGATGGTGGGGTAAAAAGCAGTTTGTGTGTGTTAGTGCCTAGTAACATAATTACATGAAAGTCCATCGTTTGAATTAATAATGATATAGGATATATTTCTCTCTCTCCCTCTCTCTCCAATGATGAGGGGATTCTATATGGAGAGACCTGCTGCTCTGTAGGCAGGTAGAGAACCAAGGGCAAAAGTTGAGCCTGCTGGATATAAACACACACACACATTCAGACCCCCCCCGACACACACACACACACCTTTATACTTCAAGCTGTAAAGTGAATCTGAACCTGAGTGTCAAACTGTATTGAAAGGCCCCAAGTGGCGAAGCGGTCCAAGGCACTGCATCACAGTGCTGAGGCACCACTACAGCCTGAGGTTCGAAACCCCAGCTGTGTCACAGCCGGCCATGACTGGAAGCCCCATAGGGCGGCATACAATTGACCGTCCCGGTTAGGGGAGGGTTTGGCCTGGTGGACTTTCCTTGGCTTATCACGATCTAGTGACTCCTAGTGCTGAGCGATTAATCAACATTTTATTTTTCTCTGGTAATGAAACTACTGACATCGGTTCAGGTTTTTTTGTGAGTCTAACATGCCGTTTCTCTAGAGAGAAGTCAAATTATTCATGAGGGAAATCAAGTCGAACTATGTGGGATGCTGGGTAGTTGTGGTTTTCATTGAGCAAATATTCAACCTAGATCAGCGCAGAAACATGGTAGTTAACTACAATGACCATAATCCATTGTGCAAGTTTTTTCCAGATCAGAGAGGAACAAGCGAAGCGAGAGGTCTCACTCTCGCCAAAATCTGTCCAAAATATGCCCAATACGTTTCTATGGGTTTATTTTGAACCTAAACTTGTCGCCTGCCTTCCCACCTTTGGGACAACAACACCCGTTGTTAGGGCGGAGACATGCGTCTTGTCATTGTATACAGATCTCTGGATGGAGACAATGGAATATGTTCAATGTTCTGGCAATTGAATGTTCACTTTTTTGTTCTGGAATTTCCATGAAAAAGCTCTATAGTCATTGTAAAGTCATTATTTCATAATACATTTAATGGGACTTCAAAAAGCACTAATCACTCAGCACTACTTCAAGGTGACTTCAGACGTCAGTCGAACGGTGTTTCCTCGGTGTTGCTGCTGACTTCTGGGTTAAGCTCTCTGGGATATTCGGGACGGTAGCATCCTACCCTGCCAACAGCCAGTGAAAATGCAGGGCGCCAAATTCAAAACAACAAAAATCGCGTAATTAAAATTCCTCAAGCATACAAGTATTTTACACCATTTTAAAGATGAAATTCTCATTAATCCAGCCACAGTGTCTGATTTCAAAAAGGCTTTACAGAAAAAGCACCACAAACGATTATGTTAGGTCACCACTAAGTCACAGAAAAACACAGCCAAAGACAAAAAGCAGAAATATAGATAAAATGAATCACTAACCTTTGATGATCTTCATCAGATGACACTCATAGGACTTCATGTTACACAATACATGTATGTTTTGTTCGATAAAGTGTATATTTATATCCAAAAATCTCATTTTACATTGGCGTGTTATGTTCAGTAGTTCCAAAACATGCAGTGATTTTGCAGAGAGCCACGTCAATTTACAGAAATACTCGTAATAAACATTGATAAAAGATACACTTTTATACATGGAACTTTAGATAAACTTCTCCTTAATGCAAACTCGGTGTCAGATTTCAAAAAAACTTTACTGAAAAAGCATGCCATGCAATAATCTGAGTACGGCGCTCAGAGACCAAACAAGCCAAAAATATATCCGCCATATTTTGCAGAACAGAAGTCAGAAATAACATTAGAAATATTCACTTACCTTTGATGATCTTCATCAGAATGCAATCCCTGGAATTCCAGTTCCACAATAAATGTTTGATTTGTTCGATAAAGTTCATAGTTTATTTTCAAATATTCAAATCCAAACGCGCGTGCAAGTCCAGCCGAAAGGTCGGACGAAAAGTCCAAAAGGTTATATTACAGGTCATAGAAACATGTCAAACGAAGTATAGAATCAATCTTTAGGATGTTTTTAACATACATCTTCAATAATGTTCCAACTGGAGAATTCCTTTGTCTGTAGAAAAGCAATGGAATGCAAGCTAACTTTCACCTGACCGCGCGTCACGAGCTCGTGGCAATCTGCCAGACACCTGGCTCAATCCACTCTCATTCGGCCCCCCTTCACAGTAGAAGCCTCAAACAAAGTTCTAAAGACTGTTGAAATTAGGGAGTGTAGCATGACCAATAACCCACTGCATCTTCGATAGGCTATGAGTTGAAAACCTACAAACCTCAGATTTCCCACTTCCTGGTTGGATTTTTCTCAGGTTCTCACCTGCCATATGAGTTCTGTTATACTCACAGACATCATTCAAACAGTTTTAGAAACTTCAGAGTGTTTTCTATCCAAATCTACTAATTATATGCATATTTGAGCTTTTATGGCTGAGTAGCAGGCACTTTACTCTGGGAACCTTATTCATCCAAGCTACTCAATACTGCCCCCCAGTCACCAAGATGTTAAGCGAGCACTGTGTTAAGAATTAGCGCGTCTAGGTGGGTCATGTTTCAGAGTTGCAGCGATTAAACAAGGTCATAACTAGCAATGGGAGAACATTTGGTAAAATAAAGCACCAAAACAAAACCCCCCTCAGTCTTCAGTCAAACAGATAGGAAGTCAATCTTCTTTGTGAATCGATTTCCTCATTTTCCAGTGACATCACCAACTAATCGCCATGGGAAGCGACACAGGAAGGGGTTTGAGGGGGGAAGTGGGGGAGGGTCTGCCGGTTTGGTTTCCAGCTAAGGTCAGAGGTACTGAAACACACAGGGTGTGTGTGGTTTTAAAATGCTTGTCTAAGTAATCACAGTTACTGTACATTAAATCTTTGACAACTATGGAAATTCAGATGGCGCCCACAAGTTGATGTCCCCTCCCACAGTTTCTCTGCATTGCATCATGCCACCAATAGACCAATGTATTCTACAGGGCCTAATGCCACTAGCATCCAGGCCATATGGAGAGGGAATGGGATGTTCCCACAATGCGACTCTGTGTACAAAGAGTTTTCTTGATGTCTTAAAATCAATATTTTCTTTCTCTCTCCCATATGCTCCCCCTCTCTTGCCCTCTATTATTTGGTCTCATTCTCACTCTCTTACCCTCCCCCTCTCTGTACCTCTCTCTCTCCCTCAGACGGAGAATGGCAGTGCTCTCCACGAGGCACACACACACACACACACACACACACACACACACACACACACACAGCTCTCTATGGGAAGATGGATGTGGTTCGTCTGCTGCTAGACTCAGGTGGGTGTCATGAGAGAGTCCATGTACCCCCTTCCCTCATACCTCTGTCCCTCTTCTTATGTGTATGTTAACCTGTCCCCTGTGTTTACCCCCTCATACCTCTGTTCCTGTTCTTATGTGTATGTTAACCTGTCCCCTGAGTTTACCCCCTCATACCTCTGTTCCTGTTCTTATGTGTATGTTAACCTGTCCCCTGTGTTTACCCCCCCCTCATACCTCTGTCCCTCTTCTTATGTGTATGTTAACCTGTCCCCTGTGTTTACCCCCTCATACCTCTGTTCCTGTTCTTATGTGTATGTTAACCTGTCCCCTGTGTTTACCCCCCTCATACCTCTGTCCCTCTTCTTATGTGTATGTTAACCTGTCCCTGTGTTTACCCCCCTCATACCTCTGTCCCTCTTCTTATGTGCATGTAAACCTGTCCCCTGTGTTTACCCCCTCATACCTCTGTTCCTGTTCCTCTTCTTATGTGTATGTAAACCTGTCCCCTGTGTTTACCCCCCCTCATGCCTCTGTCCCTCTTCTTATGTGTATGTAAACCTGTCCCCTGTGTTTACCCCCCTCATACCTCTGTCCCTCTTCTTATGTGTATGTAAACCTGTCCCCTGTGTTTACCCCCTCATACCTCTGTTCATATTCCTCTTCTTATGTGCATGTTAACCTGTCCCCTGTGTTTACCCCCTCATACCTCTGTTCCTGTTCTTATGTGTATGTAAACTTGTCCCCTGTGTTTACCCCCTCATACCTCTGTTCCTGTTCTTATGTATATGTAAACCTGTCCCCTGTGTTTACCCCCCCCTCACTCCTCTGTTCCTGTTCCTGTTCTTATGTGTATGTAAACCTGTCCCCTGTGTTTACCCTCCTCTGTTCCTGTTCCTCTTCTTATGTGCATGTTAACCTGTCCCCTGTGTTTACCCCCTCATACCTCTGTTCCTGTTCTTATGTGTATGTAAACTTGTCCCCTGTGTTTACCCCCTCATACCTCTGTTCCTGTTCTTATATATATGTAAACCTGTCCCCTGTGTTTACCCCCTCATACCTCTGTTCATATTCCTCTTCTTATGTGCATGTTAACCTGTCCCCTGTGTTTACCCCCTTATACCTCTGTTCCTGTTCTTATGTGCATGTTAACCTGTCCCCTGTGTTTACCCCCCTCATACCTCTGTTCATATTCCTCTTCTTATGTGCATGTTAACCTGTCCCCTGTGTTTACCCCCTTATACCTCTGTTCCTGTTCTTATGTGCATGTTAACCTGTCCCCTGTGTTTACCCCCTTATACCTCTGTTCCTGTTCTTATGTGCATGTTAACCTGTCCCCTGTGTTTACCCCCTCATACCTCTGTTCCTGTTCTTATGTGCATGTTAACCTGTCCCCTGTGTTTACCCCCTCATACCTCTGTTCCTGTTCTTATGTGTATGTAAACCTGTCCCCTGTGTTTACCCCCCTCATACCTCTGTTCCTGTTCCTGTTCTTATGTGTATGTAAACCTGTCCCCTGTGTTTACCCCCTCATACCTCTGTTCATGTTCTTCTTCTTATGTGCATGTTAACCTGTCCCCTGTGTTTACCCCCATATACCTCTGTTCCTGTTCTTATGTGCATGTTAACCTGTCCCCTGTGTTTACCCCCTCATACCTCTGTTCCTGTTCTTATGTGTATGTAAACCTGTCCCCTGTGTTTACCCCCTCATACCTCTGTTCCTGTTCCTTTTCTTATGTGTATGTAAACCTGTCCCCTGTGTTTACCCCCTCATACCTCTGTTCCTGTTCTGATGTGTATGTAAACTTGTCCCCTGTGTTTACCCCCTCATACCTCTGTTCCTGTTCTTATGTGTATGTAAACCTGTCCCCTGTGTTTACCCCCTCATACCTCTGTTCCTGTTCTTATGTGTATGTAAACCTGTCCCCTGTGTTTACCCCCTCATACCTCTGTTCCTCTTCTTATGTGTATGTAAACCTGTCCCCTGTGTTTACCCCCTCATACCTCTGTTCCTGTTCTTATGTGTATGTAAACCTGTCCCCTGTGTTTACCCCCTCATACCTCTGTTCATATTCCTCTTCTTATGTGCATGTTAACCTGTCCCCTGTGTTTACCCCCTTATACCTCTGTTCCTGTTCTTATTTGCATGTAAACCTGTCCCCTGTGCCCCCCTCACTCCTCTGTCCCTGTTCCTGTTCTTATGTGTATGTTAACCTGTCCCCTGTGTTTACCCCTCATACCTCTGTTCCTGTTCTTATGTGTATGTAAACCTGTCCCCTGTGTTTACCCCCCTCATACCTCTGTTCCTGTTCCTGTTCTTATGTGTATGTAAACCTGTCCACTGTGCCCCCCTCACTCCTCTGTTCCTGTTCCTGTTCTTATGTGTATGTAAACCTGTCCACTGTGCCCCCCCTCACTCCTCTGTTCCTGTTCCTGTTCTTATGTGTATGTAAACCTGTCCCCTGTGTTTACCCCCTCAATCCTCTGTTCCCGTTCTTATGTGTATGTAAACCTGTCCCCTGTGCCCCCCCCCTCACTCCTCTGTTCCTGTTCCTGTTCTTATGTGTATGTAAACCTGTCCACTGTGCCCCCCTCACTCCTCTGTTCCTGTTCCTGTTCTTATGTGTATGTAAACCTGTCCCCTGTGCCCCCCCCCCTCACTCCTCTGTTCCTGTTCCTGTTCTTATGTGTATGTAAACCTGTCCACTGTGCCCCCTCACTCCTCTGTTCCTGTTCCTGTTCTTATGTGTATGTAAACCTGTCCCCTGTGCCCCCCTCACTCCTCTGTTCCTGTTCCTGTTCTTATGTGTATGTAAACCTGTCCACTGTGCCCCCCCCCCTCACTCCTCTGTCCCTGTTCCTGTTCTTATGTGTATGTAAACCTGTCCACTGTGCCCCCTCACTCCTCTGTCCCTGTTCCTGTTCTTATGTGTATGTAAACCTGTCCCCTGTGCCCCCCTCACTCCTCTGTTCCTGTTCTTATGTGTATGTAAACCTGTCCCCTGTGCCCCCCCTCTCCTCTGTTCCTGTTCTTATGTGTATGTAAACCTGTCCCCTGTGCCCCCCTCACTCCTCTGTCCCTCTTCTTATGTGTATGTAAACCTGTCCCCTGTGCCCCCCTCACTCCTCTGTTCCTGTTCTTATGTGTATGTAAACCTGTCCCCTGTGCCCCCCTCACTCCTCTGTTCCTGCTCTTATGTGTATGTAAACCTGTCCCCTGTGCCCCCCTCACTCCTCTGTTCCTGTCCCTCTTCTTATGTGTATGTAAACCTGTCCCCTGTGCCCCCCTCACTCCTCTGTTCCTGTTCTTATGTGTATGTAAACCTGTCCCCTGTGCCCCCCTCACTCCTCTGTTCCTGTTCCTATGTGTATGTAAACCTGTCCCCTGTGCCCCCCCTCACTCCTCTGTCCCTCTTCTTATGTGTATGTAAACCTGTCCCCTGTGCCCCCCTCACTCCTCTGTCCCTCTTCTTATGTGTATGTAAACCTGTCCCCTGTGCCCCCCCTCACTCCTCTGTCCCTCTTCTTATGTGTATGTAAACCTGTCTACTGTGCCCCCCTCACTCCTCTGTTCCTGTCCTCTTCTTATGTGTATGTAAACCTGTCCCCTGTGCCCCCCCTCACTCCTCTGTTCCTGTTCTTATGTGTATGTAAACCTGTCCCCTGTGCCCCCCTCACTCCTCTGTTCCTGTTCTTATGTGTATGTAAACCTGTCCCCTGTGCCCCCCCTCACTCCTCTGTCCCTGTTCCTGTTCTTATGTGTATGTAAACCTGTCTACTGTGCCCCCCTCACTCCTCTGTTCCTGTTCCTGTTCTTATGTGTATGTAAACCTGTCCCCTGTGCCCCCCCTCACTCCTCTGTTCCTGTTCTTATGTGTATGTAAACCTGTCCCCTGTGCCCCCCCTCACTCCTCTGTTTCTGTTCCTGTTCTTATGTGTATGTAAACCTGTCCCCTGTGCCCCCTCACTCCTCTGTTCCTGTTCCTGTTCTTATGTGTATGTAAACCTGTCCCCTGTGCCCCCCTCACTCCTCTGTTCCTGTTCCTGTTCTTATGTGTATGTAAACCTGTCCCCTGTGCCCCCACCCCCTCACTCCTCTGTTCCTGTTCCTGTTCTTATGTGTATGTAAACCTGTCCACTGTGCCCCCCTCACTCCTCTGTTCCTGTTCCTGTTCTTATGTGTATGTAAACCTGTCCCCTGTGTTTACCCCCTTATACCTCTGTTCCTGTTCTTATGTGTATGTTAACCTGTCCCCTGTGTTTACCCCCTCATACCTCTGTTCCTGTTCTTATGTGTATGTTAACCTGTCCCCTGTGCCCCCCCTCACTCCTCTGTTCCTGTTCTTATGTGTATGTAAACCTGTCCCCTGTGCCCCCCCCTCACTCCTCTGTTCCTGTTCCTGTTCTTATGTGTATGTAAACCTGTCCACTGTGCCCCCCCCTCACTCCTCTGTTCCTGTTCCTGTTCTTATGTGTATGTAAACCTGTCCCCTGTGCCCCCCTCACTCCTCTGTTCCTGTTCTTATGTGTATGTAAACCTGTCCCCTGTGCCCCCCTCACTCCTCTGTTCCTGTTCTTATGTGTATGTTAACCTGTCCCCTGTGCCCCCTCACTCCTCTGTTCCTGTTCCTGTTCTTATGTGTATGTAAACCTGTCCACTGTGCCCCCTCACTCCTCTGTTCCTGTTCCTGTTCTTATGTGTATGTAAACCTGTCCCCTGTGCCCCCCTCACTCCTCTGTTCCTGTTCCTCTTCTTATGTGTATGTTAACCTGTCCCCTGTGTTTACCCCCTCATACCTCTGTTCCTCTTCTTATGTGTATGTAAACCTGTCCCCTGTGTTTACCCCCTCATACCTCTGTTCCTGTTCTTATGTGTATGTAAACCTGTCCCCTGTGTTTACCCCCTCACTCCTCTGTTCCTGTTCCTGTTCTTATGTGTATGTAAACCTGTCCCCTGTGTTTACCCCCTCATACCTCTGTTCCTCTTCTTATGTGTATGTTAACCTGTCCCCTGTGTTTACCTCCCTCATACCTCTGTTCCTCTTCTTATGTGTATGTTAACCTGTCCCCTGTGTTTACCCCCTCATACCTCTGTTCCTCTTCTTATGTGTATGTAAACCTGTCCCCTGTGTTTACCCCCTCATACCTCTGTTCCTGCTCTTATGTGTATGTAAACCTGTCCCCTGTGCCCCCCCTCACTCCTCTGTTCCTGTCCCTCTTCTTATGTGTATGTAAACCTGTCCCCTGTGCCCCCTCACTCCTCTGTTCCTGTTCTTATGTGTATGTAAACCTGTCCCCTGTGCCCCCCTCACTCCTCTGTTCCTGTTCCTATGTGTATGTAAACCTGTCCCCTGTGCCCCCCTCACTCCTCTGTCCCTCTTCTTATGTGTATGTAAACCTGTCCCCTGTGCCCCCCCTCACTCCTCTGTCCCTCTTCTTAAGTGTATGTAAACCTGTCCCCTGTGCCCCCTCACTCCTCTGTCCTCTTCTTATGTGTATGTAAACCTGTCTACTGTGCCCCCCTCACTCCTCTGTTCCTGTCCCTCTTCTTATGTGTATGTAAACCTGTCCCCTGTGCCCCCCTCACTCCTCTGTTCCTGTTCTTATGTGTATGTAAACCTGTCCCCTGTGCCCCCCTCACTCCTCTGTTCCTGTTCTTATGTGTATGTAAACCTGTCCCCTGTGCCCCCCTCACTCCTCTGTCCCTGTTCCTGTTCTTATGTGTATGTAAACCTGTCTACTGTGCCCCCCACTCCTCTGTTCCTGTTCCTGTTCTTATGTGTATGTAAACCTGTCCCCTGTGCCCCCCTCACTCCTCTGTTCCTGTTCCTGTTCTTATGTGTATGTAAACCTGTCCCCTGTGCCCCCCTCACTCCTCTGTTTCTGTTCCTGTTCTTATGTGTATGTAAACCTGTCCCCTGTGCCCCCCTCACTCCTCTGTTCCTGTTCCTGTTCTTATGTGTATGTAAACCTGTCCCCTGTGCCCCCCTCACTCCTCTGTTCCTGTTCCTGTTCTTATGTGTATGTAAACCTGTCCCCTGTGCCCCCCTCACTCCTCTGTTCCTGTTCCTGTTCTTATGTGTATGTAAACCTGTCCACTGTGCCCCCCTCACTCCTCTGTTCCTGTTCCTGTTCTTATGTGTATGTAAACCTGTCCCCTGTGTTTACCCCCTTATACCTCTGTTCCTGTTCTTATGTGTATGTTAACCTGTCCCCTGTGTTTACCCCCTCATACCTCTGTTCCTGTTCTTATGTGTATGTTAACCTGTCCCCTGTGCCCCCTCACTCCTCTGTTCCTGTTCTTATGTGTATGTAAACCTGTCCCCTGTGCCCCCCTCACTCCTCTGTTCCTGTTCCTGTTCTTATGTGTATGTAAACCTGTCCACTGTGCCCCCCTCACTCCTCTGTTCCTGTTCCTGTTCTTATGTGTATGTAAACCTGTCCCCTGTGCCCCCCTCACTCCTCTGTTCCTGTTCCTGTTCTTATGTGTATGTAAACCTGTCCCCTGTGCCCCCCTCACTCCTCTGTTCCTGTTCCTGTTCTTATGTGTATGTAAACCTGTCCACTGTGCCCCCTCACTCCTCTGTTCCTGTTCCTGTTCTTATGTGTATGTAAACCTGTCCACTGTGCCCCCTCACTCCTCTGTTCCTGTTCTTATGTGTATGTAAACCTGTCCACTGTGCCCCCTCACTCCTCTGTTCCTGTTCCTGTTTTTATGTGTATGTAAACCTGTCCCCTGTGTTTACCCCCTTATACCTCTGTTCCTGTTCTTATGTGTATGTTAACCTGTCCCCTGTGTTTACCCCCTCATACCTCTGTTCCTGTTCTTATGTGTATGTTAACCTGTCCCCTGTGCCCCCCTCACTCCTCTGTTCCTGTTCTTATGTGTATGTAAACCTGTCCCCTGCCCCCCCCTCACTCCTCTGTTCCTGTTCCTGTTCTTATGTGTATGTAAACCTGTCCACTGTGCCCCCTCACTCCTCTGTTCCTGTTCCTGTTCTTATGTGTATGTAAACCTGTCCCCTGTGCCCCCCTCACTCCTCTGTTCCTGTTCCTGTTCTTATGTGTATGTAAACCTGTCCCCTGTGCCCCCCTCACTCCTCTGTTCCTGTTCCTGTTCTTATGTGTATGTAAACCTGTCCACTGTGCCCCCCTCACTCCTCTGTTCCTGTTCCTGTTCTTATGTGTATGTAAACCTGTCCACTGTGCCCCCTCACTCCTCTGTTCCTGTTCCTGTTCTTATGTGTATGTAAACCTGTCCACTGTGCCCCCCCCCCTCCTCCTCTGTTCCTGTTCCTGTTCTTATGTGTATGTAAACCTGTCCACTGTGCCCCCCCTCACTCCTCTGTTCCTGTTCCTGTTCTTATGTGTATGTAAACCTGTCCCCTGTGCCCCCCTCACTCCTCTGTTCCTGTTCCTGTTCTTATGTGTATGTAAACCTGTCCACTGTGCCCCCCTCACTCCTCTGTTCCTGTTCCTCTTCTTATGTGTATGTTAACCTGTCCCCTGTGTTTACACCCCTCATACCTCTGTTCCTCTTCTTATGTGTATGTAAACCTGTCCCCTGTGTTTACCCCCCTCATACCTCTGTTCCTGTTCTTATGTGTATGTAAACCTGTCCCCTGTGTTTACCCCCTCATACCTCTGTTCCTCTTCTTATGTGTATGTAAACCTGTCCCCTGTGTTTACCCCCTCACTCCTCTGTTCCTGTTCTTATGTGTATGTAAACCTGTCCCCTGTGCCCCCCCCCTCATACCTCTGTTCCTCTTCTTATGTGTATGTAAACCTGTCCCCTGTGTTTACCCCCTCATACCTCTGTTCCTGTTCTTATGTGTATGTAAACCTGTCCCCTGTGTTTACCCCCTCATACCTCTGTTCCTCTTCTTATGTGTATGTAAACCTGTCCCCTGTGCCCCCCTCACTCCTCTGTTCCTGTTCCTGTTCTTATGTGTATGTAAACCTGTCCCCTGTGTTTACCCCCTCATACCTCTGTTCCTCTTCTTATGTGTATGTAAACCTGTCCCCTGTGTTTACCCCTCATACCTCTGTTCCTCTTCTTATGTGTATGTAAACCTGTCCCCTGTGCCCCCCTCACTCCTCTGTTCCTGTTCCTGTTCTTATGTGTATGTAAACCTGTCCACTGTGCCCCCTCACTCCTCTGTTCCTGTTCCTGTTCTTATGTGTATGTAAACCTGTCCCCTGTGTTTACCCCCTCATACCTCTGTTCCTCTTCTTATGTGTATGTAAACCTGTCCCCTGTGTTTACCCCCCTCATACCTCTGTTCCTGTTCTTATGTGTATGTTAACCTGTCCCCTGTGTTTACCCCCTCATACCTCTGTTCCTGTTCTTATGTGTATGTAAACCTGTCCCCTGTGTTTACCCCCTCATACCTCTGTTCCTGTTCCTGTTCTTATGTGTATGTAAACCTGTCCCCTGTGTTTACCCCCCCTCATACCTCTGTTCCTCTTCTTATGTGTATGTAAACCTGTCCCCTGTGCCCCCCTCACTCCTCTGTTCCTGTTCCTGTTCTTATGTGTATGTAAACCTGTCCACTGTGCCCCCCTCACTCCTCTGTCCCTGTTCCTGTTCTTATGTGTATGTAAACCTGTCTACTGTGCCCCCTCACTCCTCTGTCCCTGTTCCTGTTCTTATGTGTATGTAAACCTGTCCACTGTGCCCCCCCCCTCACTCCTCTGTCCCTGTTCCTCTTCTTATGTCTATGTTAACCTGTCCCCTGTGTTTACCCCCTCATACCTCTGTCCCTCTTCTTATGTCTATGTTAACCTGTCCCCTGTGTTTACCCCCTTATACCCCTGTTCCTGTTCTTATGTGCATGTTAACCTGTCCCCAGTGTTTACCCCCTCATACCTCTGTTCCTGTTCTTATGTGTATGTTAACCTGTCCCCTGTGTTTACCCCCTCATACCTCTGTCCCTGTTCCTCTTCTTATGTGTATGTAAACCTGTCCCCTGTGTTTACCCCCTCATACCTCTGTTCCTGTTCCTGTTCTTATGTGTATGTAAACCTGTCCCCTGTGTTTACCCCCTTATACCCCTGTTCCTGTTCTTATGTGCATGTAAACCTGTCCCCTGTGTTTACCCCCTCATACCTCTGTTCCTGTTCTTATGTGTATGTTAACCTGTCCCCTGTGTTTACCCCCTCATACCTCTGTTCCTGTTCTTATGTGTATGTAAACCTGTCCACTGTGCCCCCCCCCCTCACTCCTCTGTCCCTGTTCCTGTTCTTATGTGTATGTAAACCTGTCCCCTGTGTTTACCCCCTTATACCCCTGTTCCTGTTCTTATGTGCATGTAAACCTGTCCCCTGTGTTTACCCCCCCTCATACCTCTGTTCCTGTTCTTATGTGTATGTAAACCTGTCCCCTGTGTTTACCCCCTTATACCCCTGTTCCTGTTCTTATGTGCATGTAAACCTGTCCCCTGTGTTTACCCCCTCATACCTCTGTTCCTGTTCTTATGTGTATGTAAACCTGTCCACTGTGCCCCCCCCCCTCACTCCTCTGTTCCTGTTCCTGTTCTTATGTGTATGTTAACCTGTCCCCTGTGTTTACCCCCTTATACCTCTGTTCCTGTTCTTATGTGTATGTAAACCTGTCCCCTGTGTTGTTTACCCCCCTCACTCCTCTGTTCCTGTTCCTGTTCTTATGTGTATGTAAACCTGTCCCCTGTGTTTCCCCCCTCATACCTCTGTCCCTGTTCCTGTTCTTATGTGTATGTAAACCTGTCCCCTGTGTTTACCCCCTCATACCTCTGTCCCTCTTCTTATGTGTATGTAAACCTGTCCCCTGTGTTTACCCCCTCATACCTCTGTTCCTGTTCTTCTTATGTGTATGTAAACCTGTCCCCTGTGCCCCCCTCACTCCTCTGTTCCTGTTCCTGTTCTTATGTGTATGTAAACCTGTCCACTGTGCCCCCCTCACTCCTCTGTTCCTGTTCCTGTTCTTATGTGTATGTAAACCTGTCCCCTGTGTTTACCCCCCTCATACCTCTGTTCCTCTTCTTATGTGTATGTAAACCTGTCCCCTGTGTTTGCCCCCTCATACCTCTGTTCCTGTTCTTATGTGTATGTTAACCTGTCCCCTGTGTTTACCCCCTCATACCTCTGTTCCTGTTCTTATGTGTATGTAAACCTGTCCCCTGTGTTTACCCCCCTCATCCTCTGTTCCTGTTCCTGTTCTTATGTGTATGTAAACCTGTCCCCTGTGCCCCCCCTCATACCTCTGTTCCTCTTCTTATGTGTATGTAAACCTGTCCCCTGTGCCCCCCTCACTCCTCTGTTCCTGTTCCTGTTCTTATGTGTATGTAAACCTGTCCACTGTGCCCCCCCTCACTCCTCTGTCCCTGTTCCTGTTCTTATGTGTATGTAAACCTGTCTACTGTGCCCCCCCCTCACTCCTCTGTCCCTGTTCCTGTTCTTATGTGTATGTAAACCTGTCCACTGTGCCCCCCTCACTCCTCTGTCCCTGTTCCTCTTCTTATGTCTATGTTAACCTGTCCCCTGTGTTTACCCCCTCATACCTCTGTCCCTCTTCTTATGTCTATGTTAACCTGTCCCCTGTGCCCCCCCCCTTATCCCCTGTTCCTGTTCTTATGTGCATGTTAACCTGTCCCCAGTGTTTACCCCCTCATACCTCTGTTCCTGTTCTTATGTGTATGTTAACCTGTCCCCTGTGCCCCCCCTCATACCTCTGTCCCTGTTCCTCTTCTTATGTGTATGTAAACCTGTCCCCTGTGCCCCCCCTCATACCTCTGTTCCTGTTCCTGTTCTTATGTGTATGTAAACCTGTCCCCTGTGTTTACCCCCCCTTATACCCCCTGTTCCTGTTCTTATGTGCATGTAAACCTGTCCCCTGTGTTTACCCCCTCATACCTCTGTTCCTGTTCTTATGTGTATGTTAACCTGTCCCCTGTGTTTACCCCCCTCATACCTCTGTTCCTGTTCTTATGTGTATGTAAACCTGTCCACTGTGCCCCCCCCCTCACTCCTCTGTCCCTGTTCCTGTTCTTATGTGTATGTAAACCTGTCCCCTGTGTTTACCCCCTTATCCCCCTGTTCCTGTTCTTATGTGCATGTAAACCTGTCCCCTGTGTTTGCCCCCCTCATACCTCTGTTCCTGTTCCTGTTCTTATGTGTATGTAAACCTGTCCCCTGTGTTTACCCCCCCCCTGTTCCTGTTCTTATGTGCATGTAAACCTGTCCCCTGTGTTTACCCCCTCATACCTCTGTTCCTGTTCTTATGTGTATGTAAACCTGTCCACTGTGCCCCCCCTCACTCCTCTGTTCCTGTTCCTGTTCTTATGTGTATGTTAAACCTGTCCCCTGTGCCCCCCCCTTATACCTCTGTTCCTGTTCTTATGTGTATGTAAACCTGTCCCCTGTGTTTACCCCCCTCACTCCTCTGTTCCTGTTCCTGTTCTTATGTGTATGTAAACCTGTCCCCTGTGCCCCCCCTTCCTCTGTCCCTGTTCCTGTTCTTATGTGTACCCTGTCCCTGTTCTCTGTTCTTATGTGTATGTAAACCTGTCCCCTGTGTTTACCCCCTCATACCTCTGTCCCTCTTCTTATGTGTATGTAAACCTGTCCCCTGTGCCCCCCTCATACCTCTGTTCCTGTTCCTGTTCTTATGTGTATGTAAACCTGTCCCCTGTGCCCCCCTCACTCCTCTGTTCCTGTTCCTGTTCTTATGTGTATGTAAACCTGTCCCCCTGTGCCCCCCCTCATCCTCTGTTCTGTTCCTGTTCTTATGTGTATGTAAACCTGTCCCCTGTGCCCCCCCTCACTCCTCTGTTCCCTGTTCTTATGTGTATGTAAACCTGTCCCCTGTGCCCCCCCTCACTCCTCTGTTCCTGTTCCTGTTCTTATGTGTATGTAAACCTGTCCCCTGTGCCCCCCCCCCCTCACTCCTCTGTTCCTGTTCTTATGTGTATGTAAACCTGTCCCCTGTGCCCCCCTCACTCCTCTGTTCCTGTTCTTATGTGTATGTAAACCTGTCCCCTGTGCCCCCCCCTCACTCCTCTGTTCCTGTTCTTATGTGTATGTAAACCTGTCCCCTGTGCCCCCCCCCCTCACTCCTGTTCCTGTTCTGTTAAACCTGTTGTTCCTGTCCTCTTCTTATGTGTATGTAAACCTGTCCCCTGTGCCCCCCCCCCTCACTCCTCTGTTTCCTGTTCTTATGTGTATGTAAACCTGTCCCCTGTGTTTACCCCCCCCTCACTCCTCTGTTCCTGTTCTTATGTGTATGTAAACCTGTCCCTGTGCCCCCCTCACTCCTCTGTTCCTGTTCCTGTTCTTATGTGTATGTAAACCTGTCCCCTGTGCCCCCCTCACTCCTCTGTCCTGTTCCTGTTCTTATGTGTATGTAAACCTGTCCCCTGTGCCCCCCCCTCCCCCTGTTCCTGTTCTTATGTGTATGTAAACCTGTCCCCTGTCACTCCTCCTGTTCTTATGTGTATGTAAACCTGTCCCCTGTGCCCCCCTCACTCCTCTGTCCCTCTTCTTATGTGTATGTAAACCTGTCTACTGTGCCCCCCTCACTCCTCTGTTCCTGTCCCTCTTCTTATGTGTATGTAAACCTGTCCCCTGTGCCCCCCTCACTCCTCTGTTTCCTGTTCTTATGTGTATGTAAACCTGTCCCCTGTGCCCCCCCCTCACTCCTCTGTTCCTGTTCTTATGTGTATGTAAACCTGTCCCCTGTGCCCCCTCTGTCCTCTGTTCCCTGTGTATGTAAACCTGTCCCTGTTCTTATGTGTATGTAAACCTGTCCCCTGTGCCCCCCCCTCCTCTGTTCCTGTTCTTATGTGTATGTAAACCTGTCCCCTGTGCCCCCCTCACTCCTCTGTCCCTGTTCCTGTTCTTATGTGTATGTAAACCTGTCTACTGTGCCCCCCCCCCTCACTCCTCTGTTCCTGTTCCTGTTCTTATGTGTATGTAAACCTGTCCCCTGTGCCCCCCTCACTCCTCTGTTCCTGTTCCTGTTCTTATGTGTATGTAAACCTGTCCCCTGTGCCCCCCTCACTCCTCTGTTTCTGTTCCTGTTCTTATGTGTATGTAAACCTGTCCCCTGTGCCCCCCTCACTCCTCTGTTCCTGTTCCTGTTCTTATGTGTATGTAAACCTGTCCCCTGTAAACCCCCCCCCCTCACTCCTCTGTTCCTGTTCCTGTTCTTATGTGTGTAAACCTGTCCCCTGTGCCCCCCCCTCACTCCTCTGTTCCTGTTCTTATGTGTATGTAAACCTGTCCCCTGTGCCCCCTCACTCCTCTGTTCCTGTTCCTGTTCTTATGTGTATGTAAACCTGTCCCCTGTGCCCCCTCACTCCTCTGTTCCTGTTCCTGTTCTTATGTGTATGTAAACCCCCCTCACTCCTCTGTTCCTGTTCTTATGTGTATGTAAACCTGTAAACCTGTCCCCTGTGTAAACCTGTGCCCCCCTCACTCCTCTGTTCCTGTTCCTGTTCTTATGTGTATGTAAACCTGTCCACTGTGCCCCCCTCAATCCTCTGTTCCTGTTCTTATGTGTATGTTAACCTGTCCCCTGTGCCCCCCTCAATCCTCTGTTCCTGTTCTTATATGTATGTAAACCTGTCCCCTGTTCCCCCCTCAATCCTCTGTTCCTGTTCCTGTTCTTATGTGTATGTAAACCTGTCCACTGTGCCCCCCTCACTCCTCTGTTCCTGTTCCTGTTCTTATGTGTATGTAAACCTGTCCACTGTGTTTGTCCCCCCTCACTCCTCTGTTCCTGTTCCTGTTCTTATGTGTATGTAAACCTGTCCCCTGTGTTTACCCCCTCACTCCTCTGTTCCTGTTCCTGTTCTTATGTGTATGTAAACCTGTCCCCTGTGTTTACCCCCTCACTCCTCTGTTCCTGTTCTTATGTGTATGTTAACCTGTCCCCTGTGTTTACCCCCTCACTCCTCTGTTCCTGTTCTTATGTGTATGTTAACCTGTCCCCTGTGTTTACCCCCTCATACCTCTGTTCCTGTTCTTATGTGTATGTAAACCTGTCCCCTGTGCCCCCCCCTCACTCCTCTGTTCCTGTTCCTGTTCTTATGTGTATGTAAACCTGTCCACTGTGCCCCCCTCACTCCTCTGTCCCTGTTCCTGTTCTTATGTGTATGTAAACCTGTCCCCTGTGCCCCCCCTCCTCACTCCTCTGTTCCTGTTCCTGTTCTTATGTGTATGTAAACCTGTCCACTGTGCCCCCCTCACTCCTCTGTCCCTGTTCCTGTTCTTATGTGTATGTAAACCTGTCCACTGTGCCCCCCTCACTCCTCTGTCCCTGTTCCTGTTCTTATGTGTATGTAAACCTGTCCACTGTGCCCCCCTCACTCCTCTGTTCCTGTTCCTGTTCTTATGTGTATGTAAACCTGTCTACTGTGCCCCCCCCCTCACTCCTCTGTTCCTGTTCCTGTTCTTATGTGTATGTAAACCTGTCCACTGTGCCCCCCTCACTCCTCTGTCCCTGTTCCTGTTCTTATGTGTATGTAAACCTGTCTACTGTGCCCCCCTCATACCTCTGTTCCTGTTCCTGTTCTTATGTGTATGTAAACCTGTCCACTGTGCCCCCCCTCACTCCTCTGTCCCTGTTCCTGTTCTTATGTGTATGTAAACCTGTCTACTGTGCCCCCCTCACTCCTCTGTCCCTGTTCCTGTTCTTATGTGTATGTAAACCTGTCCACTGTGCCCCCCCCTCACTCCTCTGTTCCTGTTCCTGTTCTTATGTGTATGTAAACCTGTCCACTGTGCCCCCCTCACTCCTCTGTCCCTGTTCCTGTTCTTATGTGTATGTAAACCTGTCTACTGTGCCCCCCTCATACCTCTGTTCCTGTTCCTGTTCTTATGTGTATGTAAACCTGTCCACTGTGCCCCCCTCACTCCTCTGTCCCTGTTCCTGTTCTTATGTGTATGTAAACCTGTCTACTGTGCCCCCCCCTCACTCCTCTGTCCCTGTTCCTGTTCTTATGTGTATGTAAACCTGTCTACTGTGCCCCCCTCATACCTCTGTCCCTGTTCCTGTTCTTATGTGTATGTAAACCTGTCTACTGTGCCCCCCCCTCACTCCTCTGTTCCTGTTCCTGTTCTTATGTGTATGTAAACCTGTCCACTGTGCCCCCGCTGTCCTCTGTCCCTGTTCCTGTTCTTATGTGTATGTAAACCTGTCCACTGTGCCCCCCCCTCACTCCTCTGTTCCTGTTCCTGTTCTTATGTGTATGTAAACCTGTCCACTGTGCCCCCCCTCACTCCTCTGTTCCTGTTCCTGTTCTTATGTGTATGTAAACCTGTCCACTGTGCCCCCCTCACTCCTCTGTTCCTGTTCTTATGTGTATGTAAACCTGTCCACTGTGCCCCCCTCAATCCTCTGTTCCTGTTCCTGTTCTTATGTGTATGTAAACCTGTCCACTGTGCCCCCCCTCAATCCTCTGTTCCTGTTCCTGTTCTTATGTGTATGTAAACCTGTCCACTGTGCCCCCCCCTCACTCCTCTGTTCCTGTTCCTGTTCTTATGTGTATGTAAACCTGTCCACTGTGCCCCCCTCAATCCTCTGTTCCTGTTCCTGTTCTTATGTGTATGTAAACCTGTCCCCTGTGCCCCCCCTCACTCCTCTGTTCCTGTTCTTATGTGTATGTAAACCTGTCCCCTGTGCCCCCCCCTCACTCCTCTGTCCCTGTTCCTGTTCTTATGTGTATGTAAACCTGTCCCCTGTGTTTAACCCCCTCATACCTCTGTTCCTCTTCTTATGTGTATGTTAACCTGTCCCCTGTGTTTACCCCCCCCATACCTCTGTTCCTCTTCTTATGTGTATGTTAACCTGTCCCCTGTGTTTACCCCCTCATACCTCTGTTCCTGTTCTTATGTGTATGTAAACCTGTCCCCTGTGTTTACCCCCTCATACCTCTGTTCCTGTTCTTATGTGTATGTAAACCTGTCCCCTGTGTTTACCCCCTCATACCTCTGTTCCTCTTCTTATGTGTATGTAAACCTGTCCCCTGTGTTTACCCCCTCATACCTCTGTTCCTGTTCTTATGTGTATGTAAACCTGTCCCCTGTGTTTACCCCCTCATACCTCTGTTCCTGTTCTTATGTGTATGTTAACCTGTCCCCTGTGTTTACCCCCTCATACCTCTGTTCCTGTTCTTATGTGTATGTAAACCTGTCCCCTGTGCCCCCCTCAATCCTCTGTTCCTGTTCCTGTTCTTATGTGTATGTTAACCTGTCCCCTGTGTTTACCCCCTCATACCTCTGTTCCTGTTCTTATGTGTATGTAAACCTGTCCCCTGTGTTTACCCCAATACTGCTGTTGATCTATCTAACAGTATGTACACGTTATGTTTTGGAGATATCAGCAGCACTAGCGATCCATCCTGCCATAGCTAGTAAATCAAATCTAATTGTATTGGTCACATACACATGGTTAGCAGATGTTAATGCGAGTGTAGCAAAATGCTGTCATTCCCCTCTCCCTAACTGTCAGTCACATGTTACAGTAGATGTGGTGAGAGAGAGAGGGACAGTAGATGATATGGAGAGAGCGAGGGGGACAGTAGATGAGAGAGAGAGAAGACAGTCGACAGACGACGATATGGAGAGAGTAGACAGTAGACGATATGGAGAGAGAGAGTAGACAGTAGACGATATGGAGAGAGAGAGTAGACAGTCGACAGTCGACGATATGGAGAGAGAGAGTAGACAGTCGACAGACGACGATATGGAGAGAGTAGACAGTATACGATATGGAGAGAGTAGACAGTATACGATATGGAGAGAGAGAGTAGACAGTATACGATATGGAAAGAGAGTAGACAGTCGACAGTCGTCGATATGGAGAGAGAGAGTAGGCAGTATACGATATGGAAAGAGAGAGTAGACAGTATACGATATGGAGAGAGAGTAGACAGTATACGATATGGAGAGAGAGAGTAGACAGTATACGATATGGAGAGAGAGAGTAGACAGTATACGATATGGAAAGAGAGTAGGCAGTCGACAGTCGTCGATATGGAGAGAGAGAGTAGACAGTATACGATATGGGAGAGAGAGTAGACAGTATACGATATGGGAGAGAGAGTAGACAGTATACGATATGGAAAGAGAGTAGGCAGTCGACAGACGACGATATGGAGAGAGTAGACAGTATACGATATGGAGAGAGAGAGTAGACAGTCGACAGACGACGATATGGAGAGAGTAGACAGTATACGATATGGAGAGAGTAGACAGTATACGATATGGAGAGAGAGAGTAGACAGTATACGATATGGAAAGAGAGTAGACAGTAGACGATATGGAGAGAGAGAGTAGACAGTAGACGATATGGAGAGAGAGAGTAGACAGTAGACGATATGGAGAGAGAGAGTAGACAGTATACGATATGGAGAGAGAGAGTAGACAGTATACGATATGGAAAGAGAGAGTAGACAGTATACGATATGGAAAGAGAGTAGACAGTATACGATATGGAAAGAGAGAGTAGACAGTATACGATATGGAGAGAGAGTAGACAGTATACGATATGGAAAGAGAGAGTAGACAGTATACGATATGGAGAGAGAGAGTAGACAGTCGACAGTCGTCGATATGGAAAGAGAGAGTAGACAGTATACGATATGGAGAGAGAGAGTAGACAGTATACGATATGGAAAGAGAGAGTAGACAGTATACGATATGGAGAGAGAGAGTAGACAGTCGACAGTCGTCGATATGGAAAGAGAGAGTAGACAGTATACGATATGGAGAGAGAGTAGACAGTAGACGATATGGAGAGAGAGTAGACAGTATACGATATGGAGAGAGAGAGTAGACAGTCGACAGTCGTCGATATGGAGAGAGAGAGTAGACAGTCGGCAGTCGTCGATATGGAGAGAGAGAGTAGACAGTCGGCAGTCGTCGATATGGAGAGAGTAGACAGTATACGATATGGAGAGAGAGAGTAGACAGTATACGATATGGAGAGAGAGAGTAGACAGTATACGATATGGAGAGAGAGAGTAGACAGTATACGATATGGAGAGAGAGAGTAGACAGTATACGATATGGAGAGAGAGAGTAGACAGTCGACAGACGACGATATGGAGAGAGTAGACAGTATACGATATGGAGAGAGAGAGTAGACAGTATACGATATGGAAAGAGAGTAGGCAGTATACGATATGGAAAGAGAGTAGGCAGTATACGATATGGAAAGAGAGTAGACAGTATACGATATGGAGAGAGAGAGTAGACAGTATACGATATGGAGAGAGAGTAGACAGTATACGATATGGAGAGAGAGAGTAGACAGTCGACAGTCGTCGATATGGAAAGAGAGAGTAGACAGTATACGATATGGAGAGAGAGAGTAGACAGTATACGATATGGAGAGAGAGAGTAGACAGTCGACAGACGACGATATGGAGAGAGTAGACAGTATACGATATGGAGAGAGAGAGTAGACAGTATACGATATGGAAAGAGAGTAGGCAGTCGACAGACGACGATATGGAGAGAGTAGACAGTATACGATATGGAGAGAGTAGACAGTATACGATATGGAGAGAGAGAGTAGACAGTATACGATATGGAAAGAGAGTAGACAGTAGACGATATGGAAAGAGAGTAGACAGTATACGATATGGAAAGAGAGAGTAGACAGTATACGATATGGAGAGAGAGAGTAGACAGTATACGATATGGAAAAAGAGAGTAGACAGTATACGATATGGAAAGAGAGTAGACAGTATACGATATGGAAAGAGAGAGTAGACAGTATACGATATGGAGAGAGAGAGTAGACAGTATACGATATGGAAAGAGAGAGTAGACAGTATACGATATGGAAAGAGAGTAGACAGTAGACGATATGGAGAGAGAGAGTAGACAGTATACGATATGGAAAGAGAGTAGACAGTATACGATATGGAAAGAGAGTAGACAGTATACGATATGGAAAGAGAGAGTAGACAGTATACGATATGGAGAGAGAGAGTAGACAGTATACGATATGGAAAGAGAGAGTAGACAGTATACGATATGGAGAGAGAGTAGACAGTATACGATATGGAAAGAGAGTAGACAGTATACGATATGGAGAGAGAGTAGACAGTATACGATATGGAAAGAGAGTAGACAGTAGACGATATGGGAGAGAGAGTAGACAGTATACGATATGGAGAGAGAGAGTAGACAGTATACGATATGGAAAGAGAGTAGACAGTATACGATATGGAAAGAGAGTAGACAGTATACGATATGGAAAGAGAGTAGACAGTATACGATATGGAAAGAGAGTAGACAGTATACGATATGGAGAGAGAGAGTAGACAGTATACGATATGGAAAGAGAGTAGACAGTATACGATATGGAAAGAGAGTAGACAGTATACGATATGGGAGAGAGAGTAGACAGTATACGATATGGAGAGAGAGAGAGTAGACGATACGTAGAGAGAGAGAGACAGTAGACGATATGGAGAGAGAGAGAGTAGGGGACAGTAGATGAGAGAGAGAAGACAGTTGATAATATGGAGAGAGAGTAGACAGTCGACAATATGGAGAGAGAGAGTAGACAGTCGACGATATGGAGAGAGAGAGAGAAGACAGACGATATGGAGAGAGAGAGTAGACAGTCGACGATATGGAGAGAGAGAGAAGACAGACGATATGGGAGAGAGATAGTAGACCGTAGACGATATGGAGAGAGAGAGAGAGACAGTAGACGATATATATATATATATACAGAGAGAGAGAGAGAGAGTAGACGATATGGAGAGAGAGAGAGACAGTAGACGATATATATAGATAGAGAGAGAGAGAGTAGACCGTAGATGATATGGAGAGAGAGAGAGAGACAGTAGACGATATGGAGAGAGAGAGTAGACAGTAGACGATATGGGAGAGAGAGTAGACAGTATACGATATGGAGAGAGAGAGTAGACAGTATACGATATGGAGAGAGAGAGTAGACAGTATACGATATGGAGAGAGAGAGTAGACAGTATACGATATGGAGAGAGAGAGTAGACAGTATACGATATGGAGAGAGAGAGTAGACAGTATACGATATGGAGAGAGAGAGTAGACAGTATACGATATGGAGAGAGAGAGTAGACAGTCGACAGTCGTCGATATGGAGAGAGAGAGTAGACAGTCGGCAGTCGTCGATATGGAGAGAGAGAGTAGACAGTATACGATATGGAAAGAGAGAGTAGACAGTATACGATATGGAGAGAGAGAGTAGACAGTCGACAGTCGTCGATATGGAAAGAGAGAGTAGACAGTATACGATATGGAGAGAGAGAGTAGACAGTAGACGATATGGAGAGAGAGAGTAGACAGTATACGATATGGAGAGAGAGAGTAGACAGTCGACAGTCGTCGATATGGAGAGAGAGAGTAGACAGTAGACAGTATACGATATGGAGAGAGAGAGTAGACAGTCGGCAGTCGTCGATATGGAGAGAGTAGACAGTATACGATATGGAGAGAGAGAGTAGACAGTATACGATATGGAGAGAGAGAGTAGACAGTATACGATATGGAGAGAGAGAGTAGACAGTATACGATATGGAGAGAGAGTAGACAGTATACGATATGGAGAGAGAGAGTAGACAGTCGACAGACGACGATATGGAGAGAGTAGACAGTATACGATATGGAGAGAGAGAGTAGACAGTATACGATATGGAAAGAGAGTAGGCAGTATACGATATGGAAAGAGAGTAGGCAGTATACGATATGGAAAGAGAGTAGACAGTATACGATATGGAGAGAGAGAGTAGACAGTATACGATATGGAGGAGAGAGAGTAGACAGTATACGATATGGAGAGAGAGTAGACAGTCGACAGTCGTCGATATGGAAAAGAGAGTAGACAGTATACGATATGGAGAGAGAGAGTAGACAGTATACGATATGGAGAGAGAGAGTAGACAGTCGACAGACGACGATATGGAGAGAGTAGACAGTATACGATATGGAGAGAGAGAGTAGACAGTATACGATATGGAAAGAGAGTAGGCAGTCGACAGACGACGATATGGAGAGAGTAGACAGTATACGATATGGAGAGAGTAGACAGTATACGATATGGAGAGAGAGAGTAGACAGTATACGATATGGAAAGAGAGTAGACAGTAGACGATATGGAAAGAGAGTAGACAGTATACGATATGGAAAGAGAGAGTAGACAGTATACGATATGGGAGAGAGTAGACAGTATACGATATGGAAAGAGAGAGTAGACAGTATACGATATGGAAAGAGAGTAGACAGTATACGATATGGAAAAGAGAGTAGACAGTATACGATATGGGAGAGAGAGTAGACAGTATACGATATGGAAAGAGAGAGTAGACAGTATACGATATGGAAAGAGAGTAGACAGTAGACGATATGGAGAGAGAGAGTAGACAGTATACGATATGGAAAGAGAGTAGACAGTATACGATATGGAAAGAGAGTAGACAGTATACGATATGGAAAGAGAGAGTAGACAGTATACGATATGGAGAAGAGAGTAGACAGTATACGATATGGAAAGAGAGAGTAGACAGTATACGATATGGAGAGAGAGAGTAGACAGTATACGATATGGAAAGAGAGTAGACAGTATACGATATGGAGAGAGAGTAGACAGTATACGATATGGAAAGAGAGTAGACAGTAGACGATATGGAGAGAGAGTAGACAGTATACGATATGGAGAGAGAGAGTAGACAGTATACGATATGGAAAGAGAGTAGACAGTATACGATATGGAAAGAGAGTAGACAGTATACGATATGGAAAGAGAGTAGACAGTATACGATATGGAAAGAGAGTAGACAGTATACGATATGGGAGAGAGAGTAGACAGTATACGATATGGAAAGAGAGTAGACAGTATACGATATGGAAAGAGAGTAGACAGTATACGATATGGGAGAGAGAGTAGACAGTATACGATATGGAGAGAGAGAGAGTAGACGATACGTAGAGAGAGAGAGACAGTAGACGATATGGAGAGAGAGAGAGTAGGGGACAGTAGATGAGAGAGAGAAGACAGTTGATAATATGGAGAGAGAGAGTAGACAGTCGACAATATGGAGAGAGAGAGTAGACAGTCGACGATATGGAGAGAGAGAGAGAGAAGACAGACGATATGGAGAGAGAGTAGACAGTCGACGATATGGAGAGAGAGAGAAGACAGACGATATGGAGAGAGAGATAGTAGACCGTAGACGATATGGAGAGAGAGAGAGACAGTAGACGATATATATATATATATACAGAGAGAGAGAGAGAGAGAGTAGACGATATGGAGAGAGAGAGACAGTAGACGATATATATAGATAGAGAGAGAGAGAGTAGACCGTAGATGATATGGAGAGAGAGAGAGAGACAGTAGACGATATATATATATATATATATATATATATATATATATACAGAGAGAGAGAGAGAGAGTAGACGATATGGAGAGAGAGAGAGACAGTAGACGATATATATATAGATAGAGAGAGAGAGTAGACCGTAGATGATATGGAGAGAGAGAGAGACAGTAGACGATATATATATATATATATATATATATATATATATATATATAGAGAGAGAGAGAGAGAGAGAGAGTAGACAATATATATATATATATATATATATATATATATATATATATATATATATATATATATATATATATATATAGAGAGAGAGTAGACAGTCGATAAATGGAGAGAGAGAGAGACAGTAGACGATATATAGGTAGAGAGAGAGAGAAGACGATATATATATATATAGAGAGAGAGAGAGAGAGAGTAGACAGTCGACGATATGGAGAGAGAGTAGACAGTCGACGATATGGAGAGAGAGTAGAGCGTAGACGATATGGAGAGAGAGAGACAGTAGACGATATGGAGAGAGAGAGAGAGACAGTAGATCTATATATATATATATATATATATAGAGAGAGAGAGAGAGTAGATGATATGGAGAGAAAGAGAGAGAGAGAGAGAGAGAGACAGTAGACAATATATATATATAGAGAGAGAGAGTGAGAGAGAGAGAAATGTCTGTATGTGTAATGTTTACTGTTAATTTTTATTGTTTATTTCACTTTTGTATATTATCTACCTCACTTGCTTTGGCAATGTTAACACATGTTTCCCATGTCAATAAAGCCCCTTGAATTGAATTGAATTAAGAGAGACAGTAGACGATATATAGAGAGAGAGAGAGAGAGAGAGAGAGAGCGTAGACGATGATATGAAGAGAGAGAGAGAGACAGTAGACGATATGGAGAGAGAGTAGACAGTCGACAGTCGACGATATGGAGAGAGAGAGTAGACAGTCGACAGTCGACGATATGGAGAGAGAGAGTAGACAGTCGGCAGTCGACGATATGGAGAGAGAGAGTAGACAGTTGACTACATGGAGAGAGAGAGTAGACAGTCGACTACATGGAGAGAGAGAGTCGACAGTCGACTACATGGAGAGAGAGAGTAGACAGTCGACAGTCGACTACATGGAGAGAGAGTAGGCAGTCGACAGTCGTCGATATGGAGAGAGAGAGTAGACAGTCGACAGTCGACGATATGGAGAGAGTAGACAGTATACGATATGGAGAGAGAGAGTAGGCAGTCGACAGACGACGACATGGAGAGAGAGAGTAGACAGTCGACAGTCGACGATATGGAGAGAGTAGACAGTATACGATATGGGAGAGTAGACAGTATACGATATGGAGAGAGTAGACAGTATACGATATGGAGAGAGTAGACAGTATACGATATGGAGAGTAGACAGTATACGATATGGAGAGAGTAGACAGTATACGATATGGAAAGAGAGTAGACAGTAGACGATATGGAGAGAGAGAGTAGACAGTATACGATATGGAAAGAGAGAGTAGACAGTATACGATATGGAAAGAGAGAGTAGACAGTATACGATATGGAAAGAGAGTAGACAGTAGACGATATGGAAAAGAGAGTAGACAGTATACGATATGGAGAGAGAGTAGACAGTATACGATATGGAAAGAGAGTAGACAGTATACGATATGGAGAGAGTAGACAGTATACGATATGGAAAGAGAGTAGACAGTATACGATATGGAAAGAGAGTAGACAGTATACGATATGGAGAGAGAGTAGACAGTATACGATATGGAAAGAGAGTAGACAGTATACGATATGGAGAGAGAGTAGACAGTATACGATATGGAAAGAGAGTAGACAGTAGACGATATGGAAAGAGAGAGTAGACAGTATACGATATGGAAAGAGAGTAGACAGTATACGATATGGAGAGAGAGTAGACAGTATACGATATGGAAAGAGAGTAGACAGTATACGATATGGAGAGAGTAGACAGTAGACGATATGGAAAGAGAGAGTAGACAGTATACGATATGGAAAGAGAGTAGACAGTATACGATATGGAGAGAGAGAGTAGACAGTATACGATATGGAAAGAGAGTAGACAGTATACGATATGGAGAGAGAGTAGACAGTAGACGATATGGAAAGAGAGTAGACAGTATACGATATGGAAAGAGAGTAGACAGTAGACGATATGGAAAGAGAGTAGACAGTAGACGATATGGAGAGAGAGAGTAGACAGTATACGATATGGAAAGAGAGAGTAGACAGTAGACGATATGGAAAGAGAGTAGACAGTATACGATATGGAAAGAGAGTAGACAGTAGACGATATGGAGAGAGAGAGTAGACAGTATACGATATGGAGAGAGTAGACAGTATACGATATGGAAAGAGAGTAGACAGTAGACGATATGGAAAGAGAGAGTAGACAGTATACGATATGGAAAGAGAGTAGACAGTAGACGATATGGAGAGAGAGAGTAGACAGTATACGATATGGAGAGAGAGACAGTATACGATATGGAGAGAGAGACAGTATACGATATGGAGAGAGAGACAGTAGACGATATGGAGAGAGAGACAGTATACGATATGGAGAGAGAGTAGACAGTAGACGATATGGGAGAGAGAGTAGACAGTATACGATATAGACAGTATACGATATGGGAGAGAGACAGTATACGATATGGAGAGAGAGACAGTATACGATATGGAGAGAGAGACAGTATACAATATGGAGAGAGAGACAGTAGACGATATGGAGAGAGAGTAGACAGTATACGATATGGAGAGAGAGACAGTATACGATATGGAGAGAGAGAGTAGACAGTATACGATATGGAGAGAGAGACAGTATACGATATGGAGAGAGAGACAGTATACGATATGGAGAGAGACAGTATACAATATGGAGAGAGAGACAGTAGACGATATGGAGAGAGAGACAGTATACGATATGGAGAGAGAGAGTAGACAGTAGACGATATGGAGAGAGAGAGTAGACAGTATACGATATGGAAAGAGAGAGTAGACAGTATATGATATGGAAAGAGAGTAGACAGTAGACGATATGGAGAGAGAGAGTAGACAGTATACGATATGGAGAGAGAGAGACAGTAGACGATACGTAGAGAGAGAGAGACAGTAGACGATATGGAGAGAGAGAGAGTAGGGGACAGTAGATGAGAGAGAGAGAAGACAGTTGATAATATGGAGAGAGAGAGAAGACAGTTGATAATATGGAGAGAGAGAGTAGACAGTCGACGATATGGAGAGAGAGAGTAGACAGTCGACGATATGGAGAGAGAGAGAAGACAGACGATATGGAGAGAGAGTAGACAGTCGACGATATGGAGAGAGAGAGAAGACAGACGATATGAGAGAGATAGTAGACCGTAGACGATATGGAGAGAGAGTAGACCGTAGACGATATGGAGAGAGAGTAGACCGTAGACGATATGGAGAGAGAGAGAGACAGTAGACGATATATATATATATATATATATATATATAGAGAGAGAGAGAGAGAGAGAGTAGACGATATGGAGAGAGAGAGAGACAGTAGACGATATATATATAGAGAGAGAGAGAGAGTAGACCGTAGATGATATGAGAGAGAGAGAGACAGTAGACGATATATATATAGAGAGAGAGAGAGAGTAGACCGTAGATGATATGGAGAGAGAGAGAGACAGTAGACAATATATATATATATATATATATATATATATATATATATATAGAGAGAGAGAGAGAGAGAGAGAGTAGACAGTCGACGAAATGGAGAGAGACAGTAGACGATATATAGGTAGAGAGAGAGAGAGAAGACGATATATATATATATATATATAGAGAGAGAGAGAGAGAGAGTAGACAGTCGACGATATGGAGAGAGAGAGTAGACAGTCGACGATATGGAGAGAGAGAGTAGACCGTAGACGATATGGAGAGAGAGAGACAGTAGACGATATGGAGAGAGAGAGAGAGACAGTAGACTATATATATATATATATATATAGAGAGAGAGAGAGTAGATGATATGGAGAGAAAGAGAGAGAGAGAGAGAGAGAGACAGTAGACAATATATATATATAGAGAGAGAGAGTGAGAGAGAGAGAAATGTCTGTATGTGTAATGTTTACTGTTAATTTTTATTGTTTATTTCACTTTTGTATATTATCTACCTCACTTGCTTTGGCAATGTTAACACATGTTTCCCATGTCAATAAAGCCCCTTGAATTGAATTGAATTAAGAGAGACAGTAGACGATATAGAGAGAGAGAGAGAGCGAGAGAGACAGTAGACGATGATATGAAGAGAGAGAGAGAGACAGTAGACGATATGGAGAGAGAGTAGACAGTCGACAGTCGACGATATGGAGAGAGAGAGTCGACAGTCGACTACATGGAGAGAGAGAGTAGACAGTCGACAGTCGTCGATATGGAGAGAGAGAGTAGGCAGTCGGCAGTCGTCGATATGGAGAGAGAGAGTAGACAGTCGACAGTCGTCGATATGGAGAGAGAGAGTAGACAGTCGACAGACGACGACATGGAGAGAGAGAGTAGACAGTCGACAGTCGACGATATGGAGAGAGTAGACAGTATACGATATGGAAAGAGAGTAGACAGTAGACGATATGGAGAGAGAGAGTAGACAGTATACGATATGGAGAGAGAGAGTAGACAGTCGACAGTCGACGATATGGAGAGAGAGAGTAGACAGTATACGATATGGAGAGAGAGAGTAGACAGTATACGATATGGAGAGAGAGAGTAGACAGTCGACAGTCGACGATATGGAGAGAGAGAGTAGACAGTATACGATATGGAAAGAGAGTAGACAGTATACGATATGGAAAGAGAGTAGACAGTATACGATATGGAAAGAGAGTAGACAGTATACGATATGGAAAGAGAGTAGACAGTATACGATATGGGAGAGAGAGTAGACAGTAGACGATATGGAGAGAGAGTAGACAGTATACGATATGGAGAGAGAGTAGACAGTATACAATATGGAAAGAGAGTAGACAGTAGACGATATGGAGAGAGTAGACAGTATACGATATGGAAAGAGAGTAGACAGTATACGATATGGAAAGAGAGTAGACAGTAGACGATATGGAGAGAGAGAGTAGACAGTATACGATATGGAGAGAGAGAGTAGACAGTATACGATATGGAGAGAGTAGACAGTATACGATATGGAAAAGAGTAGACAGTAGACGATATGGAGAGAGTAGACAGTATACGATATGGAAAGAGAGTAGACAGTAGACGATATGGAGAGAGTAGACAGTATACGATATGGAAAGAGAGTAGACAGTAGACGATATGGAGAGAGAGAGTAGACAGTATACGATATGGAGATAGAGACAGTAGACGATACGTAGAGAGAGAGACAGTAGACAATATGGAGAGAGAGAGAGTAGACATTATACGATATGGAGAGAGAGACAGTAGACGATATGGAGAGAGAGAGTAGACAGTATACGATATGGAGAGAGAGACAGTAGACGATACGTAGAGAGAGAGACAGTAGACGATATGGAGAGAGAGAGAGTAGACAGTATACGATATGAGAGAGAGACAGTAGACGATACGTAGAGAGAGAGAGACAGTAGACGATATGGAGAGAGAGAGTAGACAGTATACGATATGGAGAGAGAGACAGTAGACGATATGGAGAGAGAGAGTAGACAGTATACGATATGGAGAGAGAGAGTAGACAGTATACGATATGGAGAGAGAGAGTAGACAGTATACGATATGGAGAGAGAGACAGTAGACGATATGGAGAGAGAGAGAGTAGACCGTAGACGATATGGAGAGAGAGAGACAGTAGACGATATGGAGAGAGAGAGAGAGACAGTAGACGATAAATATATATATATAGAGAGAGAGAGAGAGTAGACCGTAGACGATATGGAGAGAGAGAGAGTAGACCGTAGACGATATGGAGAGAGAGAGTAGACCGTAGACGATATGGAGAGAGAGAGACAGTAGACGATATGGAGAGAGAGAGAGAGACAGTAGACGATAAATATATATATATAGAGAGAGAGAGAGAGAGTAGACCGTAGACGATATGGAGAGAGAGAGAGTAGACCGTAGACGATATGGAGAGAGAGAGTAGACCGTAGACGATATGGGAGAGAGAGAGTAGACCGTAGACGATATGGGAGAGAGAGAGTAGACCGTAGACGATATGGAGAGAGAGAGAGTAGACCGTAGACGATATGGAGAGAGAGAGTAGACCGTAGACGATATGGAGAGAGAGAGTAGACCGTAGACGATATGGAGAGAGAGAGAGTAGAGAGAGAGTAGAATTGAATTAATTCAATTCAATTCAAGGGGCTTTATTGACATGGGAAACATGTGTTAACATTGCCAAAGCAAGTGAATTAATTCAATTCAATTCAAGGGGCTTTATTGACATGGGAAACATGTGTTAACATTGCCAAAGCAAGTGAGGTAGATAATATACAAAAGTGAAATAAACAATAAAAATTAACAGTAAACATTACACATACAGACATTTCTCTCTCTCTCACTCTCTCTCTATATATATATTGTCTACTGTCTCTCTCTCTCTCTCTCTCTCTCTTTCTCTCCATATCATCTACTCTCTCTCTCTCTATATATATATATATTTATCGTCTACTGTCTCTCTCTCTCTCTCCATATCGTCTACTGTCTCTCTCTCTCCATATCGTCTACGGTCTACTCTCTCTCTCTCCATATCGTCTACGGTCTACTCTCTCTCTCCATATCGTCTACGGTCTACTCTCTCTCTCTCCATATCGTCTACGGTCTACTCTCTCTCTCTCCATATCGTCTACGGTCTACTCTCTCTCTCTCCATATCGTCGACTGTCTTCTCTCTCTCTCTCTCTCTATATATATATATTGTATTCTCTCTCTCTCTCTCTCTATATATATATTGTCTACTCTCTCTCTCTCTCTCTCTCTATATATATCGTCTACTGTCTCTCTCTCTCTCCATATCATCTACGGTCTACTCTCTCTCTATATATATATCGTCTACTGTCTCTCTCTCTCTCCATATCGTCTACTCTCTCTCTCTCTCTCTCTCTCTCTCTCTATATATATATTGTCTACTCTCTCTCTCTATATATATATTGTCTACTCTCTCTCTCTCTATATATATATTGTCTACTCTCTCTCTCTCTCTCTCTCTCTCTCTCTCTCTCTATATATATATCGTCTACTGTCTCTCTCTCTCTCCATATCATCTACGGTCTACTCTCTCTCTCTCTATATATATATTGTCTACTGTCTCTCTCTCTCTCCATATCGTATACTCTCTCTCTCTCTCTCTCTCTCTCTATATATATATATATATATCGTCTACTGTCTCTCTCTCTCTCCATATCGTCTACGGTCTACTCTCTCTCTCTCCATATCGTCTACGGTCTACTCTCTCTCTCTCCATATCGTCTGTCTTCTCTCTCTCTCCATATCGTCGACTGTCTTCTCTCTCTCTCCATATCGTCTGTCTTCTCTCTCTCTCCATATCGTCGACTGTCTACTCTCTCTCTCCATATCGTCGACTGTCTACTCTCTCTCTCCATATCGTCGACTGTCTACTCTCTCTCTCCATATCGTCGACTGTCTACTCTCTCTCTCCATATTGTCGACTGTCTACTCTCTCTCCACATATCGTCGACTGTCTACTCTCTCTCTCCATATTGTCGACTGTCTACTCTCTCTCTCCATATCGTCGACTGTCTACTCTCTCTCTCCATATTGTCGACTGTCTACTCTCTCTCTCCATATTATCAACTGTCTTCTCTCTCTCTCATCTACTGTCCCCTACTCTCTCTCTCTCCATATCGTCTACTGTCTCTCTCTCTACGTATCGTCTACTGTCTCTCTCTCCATATCGTATACTGTCTACTCTCTCTCTCCATATCGTCTACTGTCTACTCTCTCTCTCCATATCGTCTACTGTCTACTCTCTCTCCATATCGTCTACTGTCTCTCTCTCTCTACGTATCGTCTACTGTCTCTCTCTCCATATCGTCTACTGTCTACTCTCTCTCTCCATATCGTCTACTGTCTCTCTCTCTCTACGTATCGTCTACTGTCTCTCTCTCCATATCGTCTACTGTCTACTCTCTCTCTCCATATCGACGACTGTCGACTGTCTACTCTCTCTCTCCATATCGTATACTGTCTACTCTCTCTCTCCATATCGTATACTGTCTACTCTCTCTCTCCATATCGTATACTGTCTACTCTCTCTCTCCATATCGTATACTGTCTACTCTCTCTCTCCATATCGTATACTGTCTACTCTCTCTCTCCATATCGTATACTGTCTACTCTCTCTCTCCATATCGTATACTGTCTACTCTCTCTCTCCATATCGTATACTGTCTACTCTCTTTCCATATCGTATACTGTCTACTGTCTCTCTCTCTCTACGTATCGTCTATTCTCTCTCTCTCTCCATATCGTCTACTCTACTGTCTCTCTCTCTTTCTCCATATCGTCTCTCTCTCTCCATATAGTGTACTCTCTCTCCATATCGTCTACTCTCTCTCTCTCTCTCTCCCCCATATCGTCTACTGTCTCTCTCTCTCTCTCTCTCTCTCTCTCTCTCTCCATATCGTCTATTGTCTCTCTCTCTCTCTCTCTCCATATCGTCTACTCTCTCTCTCTCTCCACATCATCTACTGTCTCTCTCTCTCTCTCCATATCGTCTACTGTCTCTCTCTCTCTCTCATATCGTCTACTGGCTCTCTCTCCATCTACGGTCTACTCTCTCTCTCTATATATATATTGTCTTCTGTCTCTCTCTCTCTCCATATCGTCTACTCTCTCTCTCTCTCTCTCTATATATATATATATATATATATATATATATATCGTCTACTGTCTCTCTCTCTCTCCATATCGTCTACGGTCTACTCTCTCTCTCTCCATATCGTCTGTCTTCTCTCTCTCTCCATATCGTCGACTGTCTACTCTCTCTCTCCATATCGTCGACTGTCTACTCTCTCTCTCCATATTGTCGACTGTCTACTCTCTCTCTCCATATTATCAACTGTCTTCTCTCTCTCTCATCTACTGTCCCCTACTCTCTCTCTCTCCATATCGTCTACTGTCTCTCTCTCTCTACGTATCGTCTACTGTCTCTCTCTCCATATCGTATACTGTCTACTCTCTCTCTCCATATCGTCTACTGTCTCTCTCTCTCTACGTATCGTCTACTGTCTCTCTCTCCATATCGTATACTGTCTACTCTCTCTCTCCATATCGTCTACTGTCTACTCTCTCCATATCGTATACTGTCTCTCTCTCTCTACGTATCGTCTACTGTCTCTCTCTCTCTACGTATCGTCTACTGTCTCTCTCTCCATATCGTATACTGTCTACTCTCTCTCTCCATATCGTCTACTGTCTCTCTCTCTCTACGTATCGTCTACTGTCTCTCTCTCCATATCGTATACTGTCTACTCTCTCTCTCCATATCGTCTACTGTCTACTCTCTTTCCATATCGTATACTGTCTACTCTTTCCATATCGTATACTGTCTACTCTCTCCATATCGTATACTGTCTACTCTCTCTCTCCATATCGTCTACTGTCTACTCTCTTTCCATATCGTATACTGTCTACTCTCTCCATATCGTCTACTGTCTCTCTCTCCATATCGTATACTGTCTACTCTCTCCATATCGTCTACTGTCTCTCTCTCCATATCGTATACTGTCTACTCTCTCCATATCGTATACTGTCTACTCTCTCCATATCGTATACTGTCTACTCTCTCCATATCGTATACTGTCTACTCTCTCCATATCGTATACTGTCTCTCTCTCCATATCGTATACTGTCTACTCTCTCCATATCGTATACTGTCTACTCTCTCCATATCGTATACTGTCTACTCTCTCCATATCGTATACTGTCTACTCTCTCCATATCGTATACTGTCTACTCTCTCCATATCGTATACTGTCTCTCTCTCCATATCGTATACTGTCTACTCTCTCCATATCGTATACTGTCTACTCTCTCCATATCGTCTACTGTCTCTCTCTCTCTACGTATCGTCTACTGTCTCTCTCTCCATATCGTATACTGTCTACTCTCTCTCTCCATATCGTCTACTGTCTACTCTCTTTCCATATCGTATACTGTCTACTCTCTCTCTCTCCATATCGTATACTGTCTACTCTCTCTCTCCATATCGTATACTGTCTCTCTCTCCATATCGTCTACTGTCTACTCTCTCCATATCGTATACTGTCTACTCTCTCCATATCGTCTACTGTCTACTCTCTCCATATCGTATACTGTCTACTCTCTTTCCATATCGTATACTGTCTACTCTCTCCATATCGTCTACTGTCTCTCTCTCTCTCCATATCGTCTACTGTCTACTCTCTCCATATCGTATACTGTCTACTCTCTCCATATCGACGACTGCCTACTGTCTACTCTCTCTCTCCATATCGACGACTGCCGACTGTCTACTCTCTCTCTCCATATCGACGACTGTCGACTGTCTACTCTCTCTCTCCATATCGTCGACTGTCTACTCTCTCTCTCCATATCGTATACTGTCTACTCTCTCTCTCCATATCGTATACTGTCTACTCTCTCCATATCGTATACTGTCTACTCTCTCCATATCGACGACTGTCGACTGTCTACTCTCTCTCTCCATATCGACGACTGTCGACTGTCTACTCTCTCTCTCCATGTAGTCGACTGTCGACTCTCTCTCTCCATATCGTCGACTGCCGACTGTCTACTCTCTCTCTCCATATCGACGACTGTCGACTGTCTACTCTCTCTCTCCATATCGTCGACTGTCGACTGTCTACTCTCTCTCTCCATATCGTCGACTGTCGACTCTCTCTCTCCATATCGTCGACTGTCGACTGTCTACTCTCTCTCTCCATGTAGTCGACTGTCGACTCTCTCTCTCCATATCGTCGACTGCCGACTGTCTACTCTCTCTCTCCATATCGTCGACTGTCGACTGTCTACTCTCTCTCCATATCGTCTACTGTCTCTCTCTCTCTCTTCATATCATCGTCTACGCTCGCTCGCTCTCTCTCTCTCTCTATATCGTCTACTGTCTCTCTTAAAACCTCTTGAGCCTACTTGAGACGCAGACGTCCCACCTAGAGCTCTGGAAATGCAAATGCGCTACGCTACACGCTAATAGTATTAGTTAAAACGCAAACGTTCATTAAAATACACATGCTTGGTATTGAAATAAAGCTACAGTCATTGTGAATCTAGCCACTGAGTCAGATTTTTAAAATGCTTTTCGGCGAAAGCATGAGAAGCTATTATCTGATAGCATGCAACACCCCAAAAGACCCGTAGGGGATGTAAACAAAAGAATTAGCATAGTCGGCGCTACACAAACCGCACAATAAAATATAAAACATTAATTACCTTTGACCATCTTCTTTCTTGGCACACCTTGATGTCCCATAATCAATACTGGGTCTTTTTTGGATTAAATCGGTCCATATATAGCCTAGATATCGATCTATGAAGACTGTGTGATAAACGAAAAAAATAGCGTTTCATAACGTAACGTCATTTTTTAAAAGTTAAAAATTCGACGATAAACTTTCACAAAACACTTGAAATACCTTTCTAATGCAACTTTAGGTATAACTACACGTTAATAAGCTATAAAAATCATCAGGAGGCGATGTAAATTCGATAGTTGGTCGTGTGGAAAAATGTCCGGAAAAACACAGAGACAATGCCTCAGGTTGGTGGTCGGAGGAATCGGTTCCCTTTGGTCGGATCTACCAAGAATCAAATCAGAATCAAATGAGGAGACTCTATACATCCTGTGGAAGCTGTAGGTACTGCAAGCTCGGCCTCATTTAATACGGTTCACCTTTAACAATGGGTTGAAGTGGCGCATGGATATTTTTCCCATCTCCAGTGATCAGATTTTCCTGCGCTTTTCGATGAAACAGACGTTCTGTTATAGTCACAGCCGTGATTTAAACAGTTTTGGAAACGTCTGAGTGTTTTCTATCCACACATACTAATCATATGCATATACTATATTCCTGGCCTGAGTAGCAGGACGCCAAAATGTTGCGCGATTTTTAACAGAATTTCCGAAAAAGTAGGGGGGAGGCTTAACAGGTTAATTAATGTACACCACCTCTGTTACTAAACAATGATCACAAAAACCCACTGGGGTTATCATGGAGAGAGAAGGGGACAGTAGATGATATGGAGAGAGACAGTAGTGTATGTGTCGAAAGAGAGACAGTAGTTGATATGTAGAGGAGAGAGAGTAGATGATATAGAGAGAGAGAGACAGTAGTTGATATGTAGAAAGAGAGACAGTAGTTGATATGTAGAGGAGAGACAGTAGGTGATATGTAGAGGGAGAGAGCGTAGATGATATAGAGAGAGAGAGACAGTAGTTGATATGTAGAAAGAGAGACAGTAGTTGATATGTAGAAAGAGAGACAGTAGTTGATATGTAGAGGGAGAGAGAGTAGATGATATAGAGAGAGAGAGACAGTAGTTGATATGTAGAGGGAGAGAGAGTAGATGATATAGAGAGAGAGAGACAGTAGTTGATATGTAGAGGGAGAGAGAGTAGATGATATAGAGAGAGAGAGACAGTAGTTGATATGTAGAAAGAGAGACAGTAGTTGATATGTAGAAAGAGAGACAGTAGTTGATATGTAGAGGGAGAGAGAGTAGATGATATATATATAGAGAGAGAGAGAGAAGGGGACAGTAGATGATATGGAGAGAGAGACAGTAGTTGATATGTAGAGAGAGAGTAGATGATATGGAGAGAGAGACAGTAGATGATATGGAGAGAGAGACAGTAGTTGATATGTAGAGAGAGAGTAGATGATATGGAGAGAGAGACAGTAGATGATATGGAAAGAGGGAGAGAGACCGTAGATATGAAGAGAGAGGGGGACAATATATGATATATATATAGAGAGAGAAGGGGATAGTAGATATGGAGAGAGAAAGGGGGGACAGTAGATGATATGGAGAGAGACGGGGGCAGAGACAGTAGATGATATGGAGAGAGAGAGAGGGGGACAGAGACAGTAGATGAGATGGAGAGAGAGAGGGGACAGAGACAGTTGATGATATGGAGGAGAGAGAGAGAAGAAAGGGGGACAGTAGATGATATGGAGAGAGAGGGGGACAGGGACAGTTGATATGGAGAGAGAGAGAGGGGACAGAGACAATAGATGATATGTAGATGATATGGAGAGAGATGGGGGACCGGGACAGTTGATATGGAGAGAGAGAGCGGGGACAGAGACAGTAGATGATATGGAGAGAGAGAGAAGATATGTATATGGAGAGTAGATGATATGTAGATGATATGGGAGAGAGAGGGGGACAGAGACAGTAGATGAGATGGAGAGAGAGAGGGGACAGAGACAGTTGATGATATTGAGAGAGAGAGAGGACAGCAGAGGATATGGAGAGAGAGAGAGAGGGGGACAGAGACCGTAAATGATATGGAGAGAGGACAGTAGAGTATATGGAGAGAGAGAGAGGAGAGTAGAGGATATGGGAGAGAGAGAGGGGACAGTAGAGGATATGGAGAGAGAGAGGACAGTAGAGGATATGGGAGAGAGAGGACAGTAGAGGATATGGAGAGAGAGAGAAGACAGTAGAGGATATGGAGAGAGAGAGAGGACAGTAGAGGATATGGAGAGAGAGGACAGTAGAGGATATGGAGAGGGAGAGGACAGTAGAGGATATGGAGAGAGGGCGGGAGAGTTGTCTTGTCCTACAATCCCCTCCTCTCCCCCCTTATTTTCCTCAATCACTTCCTGTTTCCTCTGTTGTCTTGTTGCACTTCCTGTAAGGAACCTCGGGCAGCCATATTGTTTTTGTCCGTGGGGCTTATTTACGTAGATGAGTGACAGGCCTGTACCGGTATACTGTCTGACCCATGTCATCCACCCAACCTTCTCCTCTATCCATCAATCTGTGTGTGTGATACAGGATGGACACAGCTAGCTTCCTCTGTCGGTAAATTGTCAGACAGAAATACAGTGTGGATGTTTTCCTTGTAAATTTCTCCAAGTGAGTATATTTAGGATCTTTGTCCTCCTACACGCAACACTTTACAGTGCTTCCCCTTTAAAATGTGTATATAGATTTACTTGTTAAGGGAGTGTGTGCAAGAGGCTAGATTTGTGTGTGTGTGTGCGTGCGTGCTCGTGTGTGAGTGTCGGCTGGGTGCCTGTCTGACCCATGGTTTCGGTCTTCTGTCTGTCTGTTGCAGGTATTGATGCCAACATCACAGACTGCCAGGGAAGGACAGCTCTGGAGATCCTCAGAGAACACCCCGCACAGAAGTCCCAGCAAATCACTGCACTCATGCAAGGTACCACACATTAACACACACACATTAACATACACGCACATTAACATACACGCACATTAACATACACACACATTAACATACACGCACATTAGCATACACGCACATTAACATACACACACATTAACATACACGCACATTAACATATACGTACATTAACATACACGCACATTAACATACACGCACATTAACATACACACACACATACACGCACATTAACATACACGCACATTAACATACACGCACATTAGCATACACGCGCATTAACATACATGCGCATTAACATACACGCGCATTAACATACACGCACATTAACATACACACACATTAACATACACGCACATTAACATACACGCACATTAACATACACGCACATTAGCATACACGCACATTAACATACACACACATTAACATACACGCACATTAACATACACGCACATTAACATACACGCACATTAGCATACACGCACATTAACATACACACACATTAACATACACGCGCATTAACATACACGCACATTAACATACACACACATTAACATACACGCACATTAACATACACGCACATTAACATACACGCACATTAACATACACGCACATTAACATACACGCACATTAACATACACGCACATTAGCATACACGCACATTAACATACACACACATTAACATACACACACATTAACATACACGCGCATTAACATACACGCACATTAACATACACGCACATTAACATACACGCACATTAGCATACACGCGCATTAACATACACGCACATTAACATACACGCGCATTAACATACACGCACATTAACATACACGCACATTAACATACACGCGCATTAACATACACGCACATTAACATACACGCACATTAACATACACGCGCATTAACATACACGCGCATTAACATACACACACATTAACATACACACACGTACCCATGTGTTTACACACCGCCCTCCCTCTCCCTCGTCGTGACAGTGTAAGTTGTTGTTTAGAGTACCAGGCGGTGTAGTGTCCGGATGTGTGCAGATTGTGTGCAGATTGAGACAAGTCGTTCCAGGAAGTTTATTTGACCAATGGGGAACAAGAACAATGTGAGCCCTCTGTGTTGCTCTTCCTATACACAGGGGGATTCTCTTAAGCAACCTAATGCTTCAGCCATTGTCTTCTGCTCTCAGAGAACGATGCACTGTTGTCACTAGTCCTGAGGTGTTAGTGTAGGATAATGAATTCACGGGTTAACTCATTGTGTTGAGTGGCCTGGTTATCTGCAGTTATGGCTAAGCCCCTAGAAAGACTCTGGGATGTTCTGTAGGAGTGAGTGGTTTTGGGTTTGTGGATGTGAATTTGGATGTCTTGTTTGTCCTTTTCATGCGGCAAATACAACAAGTGTAGACTTTACCATGAAATACTTCCTTACAAGCCCTTAACCAACAGTGCAGTTCAAGAAGAGTTAAGAACATATTTACCAAGTAGACTAAAATACAAAGTAACACAATAAGAATAACAATAACAAGGCTATATACAGGGGGCACCGGTACCGAGTCAGTGTGGTGGGGTACAGGCTAGTTGAGGTAATTTGTACATGTAGGTGGGGGTGAAGTGACTATGCATAGGTAATAAACAGCGAGTAGCAGCAGTGTACAAAAGGAAGGGGTCAATGTAAATTGTCTGGTGGCGATTTGACTAATTATTCAGCAGTCTTATGGCTTGAGGGTAGAAGCTGTTGATGAGCCTTTTGGTCCTAGACTTGGCGCTCCGGTACCGCCGTGCGGTAGCAGAGATAACAGTCTTGGCCCCAGTGATGTACTGGGCCGTACGCACTACCCTCTGTAGCGCCTTACTGTCAGATGCCGAGCAGTTGCTATACCAGGTCGGTGATGCAACCGGTCAGGATGCTCTCGATGGTGCAGCTGTAGAACCTTTTGACGATCTGGGGACCCATATTTTCAGTCTCCTGAGGGGGAATAGGTGTTGTTGTGCCCCCTTCACGACTGTCTTGGTGTGTTTGGACCATGATAGTTCGTTGGCGATGTGGACACCAAGGTACTTAACTCCCGACCCGCTCCACTACAGCCCGTTGATGTTAATGGGGGCCTGTTTGACCCGCCTTTTCTTGTAGTCCACGATCCTCTCCTTGTCTTGCTCACATTAAGGGAGAGGTTGTTGTCCTGGCACCACACTGCCAGTTCTCTGACCTCCTCCCTATAGGCCGTCTCATTGTTGTCGGTGATCAGGCCTACTACTATTGTGTTATCAGCAAACTTGATGATGGTGTCGGAGTCATGTTTGCCCACGCAATCGTGGGTGAACAGGGAATACAGGAGGGGACTAAGTACACACCCCTGAGGGGCCCCAGTGTTAAGGATCAGCGTGGCAGACGTGTCCAGTTGAGAGCGATTGAGATTGCGTCATCTGTGGATCTGTTGGGGCGGTATGTGAATTGGAGTGGGTCTAGGGTGTCCGGGAGGATACTGTTGTGAGCCATGACCAGCCTTTCAAAGCATGGCTACTGACGTGAGTGCCACGGGGCGGTAATCGTTTAGCCAGGTTACCTTCGCTTCCTTGGGAACAGGGACTATGGTCATCTGCTTGAAACATGTAGGTATTACAGACTCGGTCAGGGAGAGGTTGAAAATGTCAGTGAAAACACTTGACAGTTGGTCCGTGCATGCTTTGAGTACACCTCCTGGTAATAAGTCTGGCCCAGTATCTTTGTGAATGTTGACCAAAGGTTTTGTTCACATCGGCTACCGAGAGCGTTATCACACAGTCATCCATAACAACTGGTGCTCTTGTGCATGCTTCAGTGTTGCTTGCCTCAAAGCGAGCATACAAGGCATTTAGCTCGTCTGGTAGGCTTGCGTCACTGGGTAGCTTGCGTCTGGGTTTCCCTTTGTAGTCCGTAATCGTTTTCAAGCCCTGTCACATCCGACGAGCGTCAGAGCTGGTGTTGTAGGATTCAATCTTAATCCTGTGTTGACATTTTGCTTGTTTGATGGTTCGTCTGAGGGCATAGCGGGATTTCTTCTAAGTGTCTGGATTAGTCTCCCGCTCCTTGAAAGTGGCAGCTCTAGCCCTTAGCTCGATGGGGATGTTGCCTGTAATCCATGGCTTCTGGTTGGGATATGTACGTACAGTCATTGTGGGGATGACGTTGTCGATGCTCTTATTGATGAAGCCGGTGACTGAGGTGGTGTATTCCTCAATGCCATTGGATGAATCCCGGAACATATTCCAGTCTGTGCTAGCAAAACATTCCTGTAGTGTAGCATCCGCGTCATCTGACCACTTCTGTATTGCGCAAGTCACTGGTACTTCCTGGGTTAGGCATTAGGGTTAGCAGTGTGGTTAGGGTTACCTTTAAAATCTGATTTGCTGACTTTGTGGCCAGTTAGCGACCACTCTGCAGTACTGCCTCCAGAACAAGATTCTTGACGTAAAACGCTGACCTGCGCATATGCTTCAGTCATACTGCACGAGACTCGAAGAGACACAAAAATGGTATCCACGAGTTCATCTGGCTCTGGGGAGCAGAAGAATGGCCCGAGTCTCCCTTTAATCACAGCTGTAGACTGGGGTTGACTAGACACCAGAGAAGACCAACAGTCTTGACCTGACATATAGAAGCTACAATCAGTGGTGATAGTAGAAGCCCTGCAGTCTGCTGTTGTGTTCCCTGTCTTTCTAACCACAGACAGACAGACAGACAGAGAGACAGACAGACAGAGAGACAGACAGAGAGACAGACAGACAGACAGTTCTAGATGATTTAGAGTAAACGGTAAAGAGATGGAAACAAAGGGGTGAATTCAGGGTCAGGAATGAGAGAGAGGGAGAGGTAGGTAGGTAGGGGGAGAGAAGGAGAAGGAGGGAGAGGTAGGTAGGGGGAGAGAAGGAGAAGGAGGGAGAGGTAGGTAGGGGAGAGAAGGAGGGAGAGGTAGGTAGGGGAAGAGAAGGAGGGAGAGGTAGGTAGGTAAGGGGGAGAGAAGGAGGGAGAGTTAGGTAGGGGGAGAGAAGGAGAAGGAGGGAGAGGTAGGTAGGTAGGGGAGAGAAGGAGGGAGAGGTAGGTAGGGGGAGAGAAGGAGGGAGAGGTAGGTAGGGGAGAGAAGGAGAAGGAGGGAGAGGTAGGTAGGGGGAGAGAAGGAGAAGGAGGGAGAGGTAGGTAGGTAGAGGGAGAGAAGGAGGGAGAGGTAGGTAGGGGTAGAGAAGGAGAAGGAGGGAGAGGTAGGTAGGTAGGGGGAGAGAAGGAGAAGGAGGGAGAGGAAGGTAGGTAGGGGGAGAGAAGGAGAAGGAGGGAAAATAATAGTGGGGATGAGAAGGAGAAAGACAGACAGAGGCAGGGGAGGAGAAGATCAAATCAAATCAAATTGATTTATTTCGCCCTTCATACATCAGCTGATATCTCAAAGTGCTGTACAGAAACCCAGCCTAAAACCCCAAACAGCAAGCAATGCAGGTGTAGAAGCACGGTGGCTAGGAAAAACTCCCTAGAAAGGCCAAAACCTAGGAAGAAACCTAGAGAGGAACCAGGCTATGTGGGGTGGCCAGTCCTCTTCTGGCTGTGCCGGGTGGAGATTATAACAGAACATGGCCAAGATGTTCAAATGTTCATAAATTATCAGCATGTTCGAATAATAAGAAGGCAGAACAGTTGAAACTGGAGCAGCAGCACGGCCAGGTGGACTGGGGACAGCAAGGAGTCATCATGTCAGGTAATCCTGGGGCATGGTCCTAGGGCTCAGGTCCTCCGAGAGAGAGGAGAGAATTAGAGAACGCACACTTAGATTCACACAGGACACCGAATAGGACAGGAGAAGTACTCCAGATATAACAAACTGACCCTAGACCCCCGACACATAAACTACTGCAGCATAAATACTGGAGGCTGAGACAGGAGGGGTCAGGAGACACTGTGGACCCATCCGAGGACACCCCCGGACAGGGCCAAACATAAATGATAAAGATAAATGCAGAGATTGTGACAGAAAGCAAATTCAGGGTTCAGCTGGGAGAGAGTGAATGGATCAGCTGCCTCCCATTTCCTGTCAGAGATAGAGAGTCAGAGGGAGAGAAAGTGGGATTTCATTCCGTGATTAATCCCACCTATTTAAACACAATAGTATTCAGTCATCATTATTCATGTATTTAAATGATTCAATCCATATATTTAAAAGTTATGTATGAATATCGTATGCCTTTTACACACACACACACACACACACACACACACACACACACACACACACACACACACACACACACACACACACACACACACACACACACACTGTGTTACAGTACCTCTGACTTTAGTTGGATCTTTCATACTAACACACTGCCAGCCTCCTGCCTTGTGACTAAACTCAACAAGCCTGCTGTGTGTGTGTTTGTTTGTGTAGTGTGTGTATGTTAGCTCATAGTTTCCTCCGGCTTCACACTCCCATTCCATACGCCTTGTGTGTGTTTTTGTATGTGGTTCACTGTCAGTACAATTAACTGGTTCCCTGCTCTATGTCTGCAACCCTTTGAACCCTGCAATCACATCACCATGCTATCGGTCTCTCTGTCTCTCTGTCTCTGTGCGTGTCTCTCTCTCTGTCTCTCTGTCTCTCTCTGTCTCTCTCTGTGTCTCTCTGTCTCTCTCTCTCGGTGTGTCTCTCTGTCTCTCTCTCTCTCTCTCTCTCTCTCTCTGTATCTCTGTGTGTCTCTCTGTCTCTCTCTGTCTCTCCCTCTCTCTCTCTCTCTCTGTGTGTCTCTCTCTCTCTGTCTGTCTCTCTCTCTGTGTCTCTCTGTCTCTCTCTCTCTGTCTCTCTGTCTGTCTCTGTCTGTCTCTCTCTCTCCTCTCTCCTCTCTCCTCTCTCTCCTCTCTCCTCTCTCTCCAGAATATATGATGGAGGAGATGATGGACAATAAGAGTGTGTTGATGGAGGAACCTATTTGCCAGTGTCCTGTCCCCACACCTCGCACATCTATCCCCTCTCCCTCCGCCTCCCCTCCCTCAGGCACAAAAGTAAGTACACCCACACACACATACAAACTTTTTCCACATTTGGTTACGTTGCGGCCTTATACTCAAAAGGATTAAATAAATAAAAAAAATCCTCACACAATACCCCATAATGAAACTTTGACAAATACTCAAATATCCTCCATCATTCTTAAATGAAGAAGTTTGGAACCACCAAGATTCTTCCTAGAGCTGGCCGCCTGGCCAAACTAGGAAATCAGGGGTGAAGGGTCTTTGTCAGAGAGGTGACCAAGAACCCGATGGACAACCATCTCTGCAGCACTCCACCAATCAGGCCTTTATGGTAGAGTGGCTTGACAGAAGCCACTCCTCAGTAAAAGGCACATGACAGCCCTCTTGGAGGCACCTAAAGACTCTCAGACCATGAAACAAGATTCTCTGGTCTGATGAAACCAAGATTGAACTCTTTGGCCTGAATGCCAAGCGTCACATCTGGCGGACTCCTAGCACCATCCCTACGGTGAAGCATTGTGGTGGCAGAATCATGCTGTGTGGATGTTTTTCAGCGGCATGGACTGGGAGACTAGTCAGGATGGAGGCAAAGATGAACGGAGCAAAGTACAGAGGGATCCTTGATGAAAACCTGCCCCAGAGTGCTCAGGACAGACTGGGGTGAAGGTTCACTTTCCAACAGGACAACGCGGGACTGGCTTCGGGATAAGTCTCTGAATGTCCTTGAGTGGCCCAGCTAGAGACCGGACTTGAACCCTATCGAACATCTCTTGAGAGACCTGACAATAGCTGCACAGCAACGCTCCCGTCCCAACCTGACAGAGCTTTAGAGGATCTGCAGAGAAGAATGGGAGAAGCTCCCCAAATACAGGTCTGCCAAGCTTGTAGCGTAATACACAAGAAGCCTCGAGGCTGTAATCGCTGCCAAAGGTGCTTCAAGAAAGTACCGAGTAAAGGGTCTGAATACTTATGTATGCCCCAAAAACATTTCTGGGGTATTGTGTGTAGATTGATGAGGGGAAAGAGAGTAAGGCTGTAACGTAACAAAGTGTGGACAAAGTCCAGGGGTCTGAATACATTCGCGAAGGCACTGTATCTACTCCACACGCCATACACACAGAACCAGATGGATGTTTTCAAACATGGTGAGCACTGCCTATTGGTATGAATCTGTACTACCTCAGTCAACTTCCATAGTGTTTTCCCTTATCCAACACTGCCCCTAGTGGCTGAGCTGGAGCGGTGCACTGGTATCTCTCATACAATTCCCACTGCTCTCTCTCTTCTCAATCACCACCAGTCAGCGCTCCCCTTTAATTATCTTTATTGGAGGGAGGGAGGGAGGGAGGGAGCAGAAAATATACATTCAGCACAGCTCGTGCACGCCTGAACACACACTGTGTTTAAACACTACAGCATACTTTATTGTAGGGTGAGGGGGAATGGTGGAGAGAGGAGGAGAGAGGGAGGGAGAGAGGGTGTTGTGGGGGAGGGAGAGAGGGTGTTGTGGAGAAAGGAGGAGAGATCGAGGGTGTTGTGGAGAAAGTAGGAGAGCGGGATGGAGAGAGGGTGTTGTGGAGAGAGGGTGTTGTGGAGAAAGGAAGAGAGAGGGAGGGAGGGAGGGTGTTGTGGAGAAAGGAGGAGAGAGGGTGTTTTGGAGAAAGGAGGAGAGCGGGAGGGAGAGAGGGTGTTGTGGAGAAAGGAAGAGCGAGGGAGGGTCTATTATAATTGAGGGTCTATTATAAACTAGATGGTCTATTATATTTTGAAAGGGTGTTGTGGAGAAAGGAGGAGAGAGGGAGGGAGAGATGGTGTTGTGGAGAAAGGAGGAGAGAGGGAGGGAGAGAGGGTGTTGTGGAGAAAGGAGGAGAGAGGGAGGAGAGAGGGTGTTGTGGAGAAAGGAGAGAGAGGGAGGGAGAGAGGGTGTTGTGGAGAAAGGAGGAGAGAGAGGGAGGGAGAGAGGGTGTTGTGGAGAAAGGAGGAGAGAGAGGGAGGGAGAGAGGGTGTTGTGGAGAAAGGAGGAGAGAGGGAGGGAGAGAGGGTGTTGTGGAGAAAGGAGGAGAGAGGGAGGGAGAGAGGGTGTTGTGGAGAAAGGAGGAGAGAGGGAGGGAGAGAGGGTGTTGTGGAGAAAGGAGGAGAGAGGGAGGGAGAGAGGGTGTTGTGGAGAAAGGAGGAGAGAGAGGGAGGGAGAGAGGGTGTTGTGGAGAAAGGAGGAGAGAGAGGGAGGGAGAGAGGGTGTTGTGGAGAAAGGAGGAGAGAGGGTGTTGTGGAGAAAGGAGGAGAGAGAGGGAGGGAGAGAGGGTGTTGTGGAGAAAGGAGGAGAGAGGGTGTTGTGGAGAAAGGAGGAGAGAGGGTGTTGTGGAGAAAGGAGGAGAGAGGGTGTTGTGGAGAAAGGAGGAGAGAGGGTGTTGTGGAGAAAGGAGGAGAGAGAGGGAGGGAGAGAGGGTGTTGTGGAGAAAGGAGGAGAGAGAGGGAGGGAGAGAGGGTGTTGTGGAGAAAGGAGGAGAGAGGAGGGAGAGAGGGTGTTGTGGAGAAAGGAGGAGAGAGGGTGTTGTGGAGAAAGGAGGAGAGAGGGTGTTGTGGAGAAAGGAGGAGAGAGGGTGTTGTGGAGAAAGGAGGAGAGAGAGGGAGGGAGAGAGGGTGTTGTGGAGAAAGGAGGAGAGAGAGGGAGGGAGAGAGGGTGTTGTGGAGAAAGGAGGAGAGAGGGAGGGAGAGAGGGTGTTGTGGAGAAAGGAGGAGAGAGGGTGTTGTGGAGAAAGGAGGAGAGAGGGAGGGAGAGAGGGTGTTGTGGAGAAAGGAGGAGAGAGGGTGTTGTGGAGAAAGGAGGAGAGAGAGAGAGGGAGAGAGGGTGTTGTGGAGAAAGGAGGAGAAAGGAGGAGAGAGGGTGTTGTGGAGAAAGGAGGAGAAAGGAGGAGAGAGATGGAGGGAGAGAGGGTGTTGTGGAGAAAGGAGGAGAAAGGAGGAGAGAGGGTGTTGTGGAGAAAGGAGGAGAAAGGAGGAGAAAGGAGGAGAAAGGAGGAGAGAGGAGGAGAAAGGAGGAGAGAGAGGAGGAGAAAGGAGGAGAGAGGAGGAGAAAGGAGGAGAGAGGAGGAGAAAGGAGGAGAAAGGAGGAGAGAGGAGAGAGAGGAGGAGAAAGGAGGAGAGAGGAGGGAGAGAGGAGGAGAAAGGAGGAGAGAGGAGGAGAAAGGAGGAGAGAGGAGGAGAGAGGGAGGTGCTTTCAACTCTATCGGGTCTGTGAAGGCCAGTGAACGAGGACAGACCGGAGGAACTACTTCCAGGATTAGAACGCCGCCACACAGAGAGGAACATATTAAGGTGTTGACGTGTGTATTTGGCCAGGTCTGCTTTCTTATCTCCTCTCCCTCTCTCCCCATATCTCCCCATATCTCCCTGTATCTCTCCCATCTCCTCTCTACCCATATCTCACCTCTCTCTCCCTGTATGTCTCCCATCTCCTCTCTCCCCATATCTCCTGTATCTCCCATCTCCCTCTCTCCCCGTATCTCCTCTCTCTCCCCGTATCTCTCCCATCTCCTCTCCACCCATATCTCACCTCTCTCTCCCTGTATCTCTCCCATCTCCTTTCTCTCCCCGTATCTCTCCCATCTCCTCTCTACCCATATCTCACCTCTTTCTCCCCATATCTCCCATCTCTCTCTCCTCTCTCTCTCATCGCCCCTCTCTCTCCCCCCTCGCTCTCTCCCCATATCTTCCCTCTCTCTCCCCTTATAATCTCTCTCCTCTCTCTCTCTCCCATCTCCCCTCTCTCTACCCATATCTCCCCTCTCTCTCTCCCCACCCCCCCCTCTCTCTCTCCCCCCATCCCCCCCTCTCTCTCTCTCTCCCCCATCTCCCCCCTCTCTCTCTCTCTCTCTCCCCCACCCCCCCCCTCCCTCTCTCCCATCTCCCTCTCTCTCTCTCTCTACCCATATCTCCCCCCCTCTCTCTCTCTCTCTCTCTCTCCCTCCCATCTCCCCTCTCTCTCTCTCCTCATATCTCCTCTCTCTCTCTCTCTCTCTCTCCCCATATATCCCTCTCTCTCCCCTTGTAATCTCTCTCCTCTCCCTCATCTCTCCTTCGCTCCCTCTACTCCTCCCTCTCCCCCATCTCCTTCCCCCCTCCTCCTCCTCCTCCTCCCCAGATGATGCTGTGACAGGGGAGCTCTCCAAGCTGCTAAATGAGATGAAGATGTGTCGGGACAGAGACTACTCCTTTGAGGTGTGTTATGTTGTTGATCTCTTCATCTTTGTCTTATAGATCCTTGTGTTGTCTTTGGAATCATTGCTGATGCTTGTGGTGATAAAACCAAGTAATTAAATTACTACCCCACTCTACTCTACTCTACTTAGGAGCTCTGCCAGACCATCTCATCCCACTCTCATTCCATGGAGAGCTTTGGCAGCGGTCACCTATCAGACGAGGAGCGACGCAGTAACGGCACCCTGAGCAGAGTCAGAAAGGTGAGTACCATTTTGGATCAGGGAGGGAGGATGGGACCAGAGGTAATCAAGGGGGATGTGGAGGGTGGATGGGACCAGAGGTAATCAAGGGGGATGTGGAGGGTGAGCACCATTTTGGATCAGGGAGGGAGGATGGGACCAGAGGTAATCAAGGGGGATGTGGAGGGTGAGCACCATTTTGGATCAGGGAGGGTGGATGGGACCAGGGGTAATCAAGGGGGATGTGGAGGGTGAGCACCATTTTGGATCAGGGAGGGAGGATGGGACCAGGGGTAATCAAGGGGGATGTGGAGGTTGAGCACCATTTTGGATCAGGGAGGGTGGATGGGACCAGGGGTAATCAATGGGGATGTGGAGGGTGGATGGGACCAGGGGTAATCAAGGGGGATGTGGAGGGTGAGTACCATTTTGGATCAGGGAGGGTGGATGGGACCAGGGGTAATCAAGGGGGATGTGGAGGGTGGATGGGACCAGGGGTAATCAAGGGGGATGTGGAGGGTGAGGACCATTTTGGATCAGGGAGGGAGGATGGGACCGGAGGTAATCAAGGGGGATGTGGAGGGTGAGCACCATTTTGGATCAGGGAGGGTGGATGGGACCAGGGGTAATCAAGGGGGATGTGGAGGGTGAGCACCATTTTGGATCAGGGAGGGAGGATGGTACCAGGGGTAATCAAGGGGGATGTGGAGGGTGAGGACCATTTTGGATCAGGGAGGGTGGATGGGACCAGGGTTAATCAAGGGGGATGTGGAGGGTGAGCACCATTTTGGATCAGGGAGGGTGGATGGGACCAGGGTTAATCAAGGGGGATGTGGAGGGTGGATGGGACCAGGGGTAATCAAGGGGGATGTGGAGGGTGAGGAACATTTTGGATCAGGGAGGGAGGATGGGACCAGAGGTAATCAAGGGGGATGTGGAGGGTGAGCACCATTTTGGATCAGGGAGGGTGGATGGGACCAGGGGTAATCAATGGGGATGTGGAGGGTGGATGGGACCAGGGGTAATCAAGGGGGATGTGGAGGGTGAGGACCATTTTGGATCAGGGAGGGAGGATGGGACCGGAGGTAATCAAGGGGGATGTGGAGGTTGAGCACCATTTTGGATCAGGGAGGGTGGATGGGACTAGGGGTAATCAAGGGGGATGTGGAGGGTGGATGGGACTAGGGGTAATCAAGGGGGATGTGGAGGGTGAGCACCATTTTGGATCAGGGAGGGTGGATGGGACCAGGGGTAATCAAGGGGGATGTGGAGGGTAGATGGGACCAGGGGTAATCAAGGGGGATGTGGAGGGTGGATGGGACCATTTTGGATCAGGGAGGGAGGATGGGACCAGGGGTAATCAAGGGGGATGTGGAGGGTGAGCACCATTTTGGATCAGGGAGGGTGGATGGGACCAGGGTTAATCAAGGGGGATGTGGAGGGTGAGCACCATTTTGGATCAGGGAGGGTGGATGGGACCAGGGTTAATCAAGGGGGATGTGGAGGGTGAGCACCATTTTGGATCAGGGAGGGTGGATGGGACCAGAGGTAATCAAGGGGGATGTGGAGGGTGAGCACCATTTTGGATCAGGGAGGGTGGCCAGGGGTAATCAAGGGGGATGTGGAGGGTGAGCACCATTTTGGATCAGGGAGGGTGGATGGGACCAGGGGTAATCAAGGGGGATGTGGAGGGTGGATGGGACCAGAGGTAATCAAGGGGGATGTGGAGGGTGAGCACCATTTTGGATCAGGGAGGGTAGATGGGACCAGGGGTAATCAAGGGGGATGTGGAGGGTGAGCACCATTTTGGATCAGGGAGGGTGGATGGGACCAGGGGTAATCAAGGGGGATGTGGAGGGTGAGCATAATTTTGGATCAGGGAGGGTGGATGGGACCAGGGGTAATTAAGGGGGATGTGGAGGGTGGGGACCATTTTGGATCAGGGAGGGTGGATGGGACCAGCGGTAATCAAGGTGGATGTGGAGGGTGGATGGGACCAGGGGTAATCAAGGGGGATGTGGAGGGTGGGGCCCATTATCACAGTTTTGTGTCTGTGGTATCGTACCGTCGTATTGTTATTCTTGGATTGGAAAACCATGTCCTACTGCATCACTCTGGGGTCCATTACTGTAGTAGCATTTAGTCACCAGGAGAGGGCAGCCTCAGACACGCTGTAAGGTAGACATGTTTACTGAGCAAAAACATAAACTCAACATTCAACCATTTAAAAGATTTTACTGGGTTACCGTTCATGTAAGGAAATCAGTCAATTGAAATAAATAAATTAGGGCCTAATCTTTTGATTTCACATGACTGGGAAAACAGAAACATCTATTAGTCACAGATACCTTAAACATAAAGTAGGGGCGGAGATCAGAAAACCAGTCAGCACCTGGTGTGACCACCATTTGCCTCACGCTGCCTCACGCTGCGAATAGAGTTGATCAGGATGATGATTGTGCGCTGTGGAATGTTGTCCGGATATTGGCGGGGACTCGAACACACTGTCATACACGTCGATCCAGAGCATCTCATACGTGCTCAATGGGTGACCTGTCTGGGTATGCAGGCCATGAAGGAACTGGGACATTTTCAGCTTCAAGGAATTGTGTACAGATCCTTGCGACATGCTGAAACTTGAGGTGATGGCGACGGATGAATGGCACGACAACGGGCCTCAGGATCTCGTCACAGTATCTATGTGCTTTCAAATTGCCATCAATAAATACACGTGTTTGTTGTCCATAGCTTATGCCTGTCCATACCATAACCTCACCTCCACCATGGAGCACTCTGTACACAACGTTGACATCAGCAAACTGTTCGCCCACACAATGCCATACGCGCTGTCTGCCATCTGACCGAAACAGTTGAAACCAGGATTAAGTAGTGAAGAGCACACTTGCCCAGCGTCCCAGCGTGCCAGTGGCCATCGGAGGTGAGCATTTGCCCACTGAAGTCTGTTACGACGCTGAACTGCAGTCAGGTCATGACCCTGGTGAGGACGACGAGCATGCAGATGAGCATCCCTGAGACGGTTTCTGACAGTTTGTGCAGAAATTCTTCAGTTATGCAAACCCACAGATTCATCAGCTGTCCGGGTGACTGGTGTCAGACGATCCCGCAGGTGAAGAAGCTGGATGTGGAGGTCCTGGGTTGGCGTGTTTACACATGGTCTGCGGTTGTGAGGCCTGTTGGACGTACTGCCAAATTCTCTAAAATGACATTGGAGGCGGCTTATGGTAGAGAAATTAATATTACATTCTTTGGCAACTGCTCTGGTGGACATCCCTTCAGTCATCATGCCAATTGCACACTCCCTCAAAACTTGAGACATCTGTGGCAATATGTTGTGTGACAAAACTGCACATTTTAGAGTGGCCTTTTATTGTCCCCAGCACAAGGTGCACCTGTGTAATGATCATGCTGTTTAACCTCTAGCGACGAGCAATCCCGTATCCGGGAGTGTAATCATAGCCTCATTCAAATAAAATAATTTACCTTTGAAGAACTTTGGATGTTTTCAATGACGAGACTCTTAGCTGGATAGCAAATGTTCATTTTTTCCAAAAAGATTATTTGTGTAGACGAAATAGCTCCGTTTTGTTCATCAGGTTTTGCTAAGAAAAAGACCGGAAAATGCAGTCACTTACAACGCCAAACTTTTTCCAAATTAGCTCCATAATATCGACAGAAACATGACAAACGTTGTTTAGAATCAATCCTCAAGGTGTTTTTCACATATCTATTTGATAATCTATCAGTGGTGGCAGTTGGCTTCTCATCAGAAGCAAATGGAAAAATACTACAGCTGTAGATTACGCAATAATTGCAACGGAGTACACCAAGCGACCACCTGGTAGATGTAGTTTCTTATGGTCAATCTTCCAATGATATGCCTACAAATACGTCACAATGCTGCAGACACCTTGGGGAAAACGTGGAAAACGTAAGCTGACTCCTAGCTCCTTCACAGCCATATAAGGAGTCATTCGAATGAGGCAGGTTCAAAAAATGTGGCACTTCCTGATTGGATTTTTATCTGGGTTTCGCCTGTAACATCAGTTCTGTGGCACTCACAGACAATATCTTTGCAGTTTTGGAAACGTCAGAGTGTTTTCTTTCCAAAGCTGTCAATTATATGCATAGTCGAGCACCTTTTCGTGACAAAATATCTTGTTTAAAACGGGAACGTTTTTCATCCAAAAATTAAAAGAGCGCCCCCTATATCGAAGAAGTTAATCATCTTCTTGATATCCTACACCTGTCAGGTGGTGGATTGTCTTGTCAAAGGAGAAATTCTCACTAACAAGGATGTGAACTAAATATTAGAGAAATACGTTTTTCGTTCTTATGGAACATTTCTGGGATCGCTTATTTCAGATCATGTATTTGGGGAGTTTCTCCCTTCTCTGCAGATCCACTTAAGCTCTGTCAAGTTGGATGGGGGAGTCTCTCCAGAGATGTTTGATCGGGTTCAAGTCTGGGCTCTGGCTGGGCCACTCAACCATAAAGGCCTGATAGGTGGAGCACTGCAGAAATGGTTATCCTTCTGGAATATTCCACCATCTCCACAGAGGAACTCTGGAGCTCTGTCAGAGTGACCATTGTGTTCTTGGTCACCTCCCAGACCAATGCCCTTTTCCCCTGATTGCTCAGTTTGGCCGGGCGGCCAGCTCTAGGAAGAGTCTTGGTGGTTCCAAACTTCTTCAATTTAAGAATGATTGAGGCCACTGTGTTCTTGGTGACCTTCAATGCTGCAGACATTTTTTGGTACCCTTCCCCAGATCTGTGCCCAACAATTCCTTCCACCTCATGGCTTGGTTTTTGCTGCATGCACTGTCAACTGTGGGACCTTATATAGAAAGGTGTGTGCCTTTCCAAATCATGTCCAATCAAGAAGATTTACCACAGGTGGACTCCAAGTTGAAGAAACATCTCAAGGATGAACAATGGAAATAGGATGCACCTGAGCTCAATTTCAAGTTTTATAGCAAAGGGTCTGAATACTTATGTAAATAAGGTATTCCTGTTTTAAATTTCTAATACATTTGCTAAAATAAAATAAACAGTTTTCGCTTTGTCATTATGGGGTATTGTGTGTAGATTGATGAGGGAAAAAATGAATTCAATCCATTTTAGAATAAGGCTGTAACATAACAAAATGTGTACAAGGGGAAGGTGTTGGAATACTTTCAGAATGCACTGTACATTTCCGTTCAGTATAGAACATCCTCCTTCCTTCTGTAAAGTAACCACTGATCTGACATGACTGGATTGGTGAAAGACATGTAATGGAGTCCTTGCTTTACATCAAATCAGTGATTTTGCTGGAATTCACTTGAAGGAAGGCAGTAAGGTAGGAAGGAAGGCTGCGTGTTTTAGTATTAGAACAAGGCCTTGGTCCGCCTAGCTTCACCCCTCAGAGCTGATTGGTAGAATGGCTTTCATCTCGGTTCTCTCGTTTCCAGGGAGATTGATACCTGTGGCGTTTGGCGCGGCACACTAACAGGAATTGATCTGGTCTGAATCAAACCACTGCCGCTGTGTGTGTGGTGGGAGTGGGTGGCTTGATGGAGCAACAGCCTCTGGGCAGGCCTTGCCTTGGTTTAATAGAAGCACAAACACGTCTCAATCAGTCACACACTGAGGCGACGATGTAGGCGCAAACACACACACACACACAGAGAGCACATGTAATGGAGAGGGTTACGAACAGTATGTATTAGATTTAGTCTCTTCATGGTCAGTGTCTGTATGTGTGTGTCTCATACTTATTTGTATGGCTCTCTATGGATCTGGATGTATGAATATGTCCCCTGCACCCATACAGGCCTATGTGCTCATTTGTATGCATGCACCTCCATTAGCATGGCACACTGTAAATGTCAGAGAGCGATGCAGCATCTGTCCATCAGACAGACTGATGAATAAAAACATGGTCACCTCCCATATCTGCTGTAGGACACACACATCAACTTCCTGGTTCCAGAGCTGAGGTATAACCATAGACAAAGTGTTGGATGTCTATGTGTGTAGCCCACTGCCCTCCTCACTACGTCTGCTGTACACTACGGAAGGGCCTCGCTGGCTAGTAGCGAAGCCTCTTGGCAACGAATCCACACGTTGGTTACTGAATAGAACAAGTCAACAGCCAGGTCACAAATAGGTGCTCGTCATGTTTCTTTGATGTGACATCAACGAATGTGGTGTCAATGTGGTGGCCCGTACCGATATGGCCTTGGCGGCCCATACCGACAAGGCCTTGGTGGCCCGTACCGATATGGCCTTGGTGGCCCGTACCGACATGGCCTTGGTGGCCCGTACCGATATGGCCTTAGTGGCCTATCGTTTATGTACCGTAAGGGACGTCTGTACTGTTGTGTCTATAACTTGAATGTCTCTTCCATGACAATTCCGTGATTTTTACGTGTGATTGTAAGATGGCCATTGACAATTGACAACACAGTCAAGCCCACACTACCTTAATAGTAGCACACAACAAACCAGCTTTTTCCCCACTAAACATAATACTTTTGGTGTGAGAAAGTCAGGGACTACTCAACCCCCAGGCTTCCAATGGGCCTAGCTCTGACAAATCACGTCTACTGTTCAACAGAGAGCAAGAAATATTCATTAGATAGCACATGCTAATATTATTCCAACAAATGAGTGTATCATCATTCAACTGAGCATAACTGGAAGGACTCTTGGCAATACAGACCCTGTGAAAAGGGCATATTGTGTGTGTTAGCGTGCACGTGTGTGTATGATTTGTTTGTCAGGATCCCCAGTAGTTTTTGCAGAAGCAGTTGCTGCTCTTCCAGGGGTCCACAAAAAACACTGAACATTACAAAGTAACAAAACACTGATAGACAAGGAAAGTCACACACATTTAAATACAATTATATACAAACAATGCAACAAAAATGATGTGTGCGTGCGTGTGTTTGTCCTCGCCATTCCATGAGTTGTATTTTTGAAGGTAATTTTGCTGTTTGAGTAATGGGAGATGGAAGAGTTCCATGCGATCATGGCTCTGTATACAACTGCGTTGTCGTGAATTTGTTTTGGACTTGGGGACTGTGAAGAGTAGTACCTGGTGGTATGTCTTGTGGGGTGTGAATGAGTGTCTGAGCTGAATGTTATTTGATTATGCAGACAAACTGGTATTTTTGTCACAGTAATATTTCTCATTAAAACTAGGAGAAGCAGTTAATCTCTTGTCAACCCTCAACCAGTAAAGACTGGCATGCATGTTGTTGATGTTAGTTCTGTATGTGCAGTTAAGCGTTCTGCTTTGTTTATGAGCCAGCTGCAGTTTTGATACTGACTGTTTCCTTATTTAGAATTTCAGTGAGCTCACTGGCTTTGAGTGCTGTAGAGTGTGAAATCATCCGCATATGTAGGCATTCTAGTTTTGTGTAAGACCAATGGCAAATAATTTGTTAAAATAGGGAAGAGTAGCGGCCCAAGGCAACTGCCCCGAGGGATACCTCATTTTAGATATCTGATGTTAAAGAAGATTCCATTGAAGAACACTCTGGATTCTATTGGATAAATAACTCTCCAACTATGTGTTGGCAGGTGATGTAAAGCCATACCAAGTGTGTTGTTTTCAATAATAATGTATGATCAATAACATCAAAGGCTGCACTGAAATCTAACAATACAGCTCCAACTATCATCTTATTATCCATTTATTTTAACCAATCATCAGTCATCTGAGTCAGTGCAGTACAAGTTCAGTGTTCTTCTCTATGTGCATGCTGAATGTCAGTAGTTAACTTGCTCTCTGAAAAATAGTGTTGTATTTGATCAAACAAATTTATCTCCATCAGTTTACTAAAAACAGGCAGCAAACTGATTGGGCGGCTGTTAGAGCCAGCAAACTGATTGGGCGGCTGTTAGAGCCAGCAAAGGGTGCTTTACTATTTTTTGGTAGTGGAATTACTTTATCTTCCTTCCACACCTGTGGACACACACACTCCTTTAGGCTTTGGTTAAATATCTAGCCAATAGGGGTGGTGATACAGTCTGTTACCATTCAATAGTTTACCATCAAGGTTGTCTATACCTGGAGGCTTATCATTATTGATGGATAAAAACGTTTTTTCCACCTCTCCCACACTAACTTGACCGAATAGAAAACAGCAATCCTTCTCCTTCATTATTAAATATTTTATACCAAAATATGATGGTTCACTGTTCAACGTTGTCATTTCATTTCTGAGTTTTTCCATAACTAGTGAAAATAGTAATTGAAATGATTGGCAATACCGAAAGGTTTTGTTATGAATGGCTCATCAACTTCAACGAATGATGGAGATGAATTGGGTTTTCTACCCATGAGATACTCAAATCTTTTCCCATTGTTTTTATGTCATTTATCTTTGTTTGGTAATACTTTCTTCTGTTTGTTAAGTTTAGTCACAACAATTCTCAATTGACAGTATGTCAACCAATCAGCTGAGCAGCCTGACTTGTTTGCCACCTCTTTTACATAATTTCTTTGAAACATGAAATGTTTCAGTTCGTCATCAATCCAGGGGGCTTTAACAGTTCCCACGGTTAGTTTCTTAACAGGTGCATGTTTGTCAACAATTTGCATGAATCATTTTCAATGTGTGTGCGTGCGTGTGTGCGTGTGTGCTTTAAATGAACCGTGTGTATTGAATCTCTCTGCAGCGGCCCACTCCCCCACTTCCCCCAGCCCAGGAGGAAGAGGAGGGGGAGAAGAGCTGTGGCCCTGCTGGGTTCTGGGAGGCCCTCACACCCTGCAACGGTTGTCACAACCTTGGCTTCTCCAGCGTGTCACAGGTACGCACGAACACACACGCACACACACGCACACACACACCTCCCCCTTTCACTTGTATTCCTACATAGCCTCTTCGTCCTGTAATTAATATAACTGATAACCATTGTTATGGAGTGCCAGTATACTATGCTATAATTGCCCTGTCTCAATCATAAGTCATTCTAATGGCCTGTTTCCCAGTTTGCATGGCTTGTTGCCTCTGAAACCCTCAGTTAATATACATCACCCAGCAGAATGCAGCTCTGCTGGGCCATGTAGCAATATGTTTATGCATTTCCATGACTAATAGAGCTCAGTGGATGTCGTTTTGCGCTTGGTGTGTATTTGTCTTTGTGTTGTCGTGAGAATCGCATAGTATCTCTCTCGACCACTTGCGCTCTCTTTCACTATCTTTCTCACTATCTATCTTTCTCACTATCTATCTTTCTCACTATCTACAGTTGAAGTCGGAACTTTACATATACCTTAGCCAAATACATTTAAACTCAGTTTTTCACAATTCCTGACATTTAATCCTACTACAAATTCCCTGTCTTAGGTCAGTTAGGATCACCACTTTATTTTAAGAATGTGAAATGTCAGAATAAGTAGAGTAGGGAGAATGATTTATTTCAGCTTTTATTTCTTTCATCACATTCTCAGTGGGTCAGAAGTTTACATACACTCAATTAGTATTTGGTAGCAAAGTATTTGGTTGCCTTTAAATTGTTTAACTTGGGTCAAACATTTCGGGGAGCCTTCCACAAGCTTCCCACAATAAGTTGGGTGAATTTTGGCCCATTCCTCCTGACAGAGCTGGTGTAACTGAGTCAGGTTTGTAGGCCTCCTTGCTCGCACACGCTTTTTCAGTTCTGCCCACAAATGTTCTATAGGATTGAGGTCAGGGCTTTGTGATGGCCACTCCAATACCTTGACTTTGTTGTTCTTAAGCCATTTTTCCACAACTTTGGAAGTATGCTTGGGGTCATTGTCCATTTGGAAGACCCATTTGCGACCAAGCTTTAACTTTAACTGATGTCTTGAGATGTTGCTTCAATATATCCACATAATTTTCCTCCTCATAATGCCATCTATTTTGTGAAGTGCACCAGTCCCTCCTGCAGCAAAGCACCCCCACAACATGATCCTGCCACCACTGTGCTTCCCGGTTGGGATGGTGTTCTTCGGCTTGCAAACCTCTCCCTTTTTCCTCCAAACATAACTATGGTCATTATGGCCAAACAGGTCCATTTTTGTTTCATCAGACAAGAGGACATTTCCCCCAAAAGTACGATCTTTGTCCCCATGTGCAGTTACAAACTGTAGTCTGGCTTTTTTCTGGCGGTTTTGGAGCAGTGGCTTCTTCCTTGCTGACCGGCCTTTCAGATTATGTCGATATAGGACTAGTTTTATTGTGGATATAGAGACTTTTGTACCTGTTTCCTCCAGCATATTCACAAGGTTCTTTGCTGTTGTTCTGGGATTGATTTGCACTTTTGCACCAAAGTACGTTCATCTCTAGGAGACAGCCTTCCTGAGCGGTATGACGGCTGCGTGGTCCCACGGTGTTTATACTTGCGTACTATTGTTTGTACAGATTAACGTGGTACCTTCAGGCATTTGGAAATTGCTCCCAAGGATGAACCAGACTTGTGGATGTCTACAATTTTTTTCTGAGGTATTGGCTGATTTCTTTTGATTTTCCCATGATGCCAAGCAAAGAGGCACTGAGTTTGAAGGTCGTCCTGGAAATACATCCACAGGTACACCTCAAAATTGACTCAAATGATGTCAATTAGCCTATCAGAAGCTTCTAAAGCCATGACATCATTTTCTGGAATTTTCCAAGCTGTTTAAAGGCACAGTCAACTTACTGTATGTAAACTTCTGACCCACTGGAATTGTGATACAGTGAATTATTAGTGAAATAATCTGTCTGTAAACAATTGTTGAAAAAATGACTTGTGTCATTCACAGAGTAGACATCCTAACCAACTTGCCAAAACTATAGTTTGTTAACAAGAAATTTGTGGAGTGGTTGAAAAACGAGTTTTAATGACTCCAGCCTAAGTGTATGTAAACTTCCGACTTCAAATGTATCTTTCTCACTATCTTTCTGAATATCTTTTTCTCACTTTGTTTAGTTTCTCTCTCTTTCGCTCTCCCTTAATTTTGCTCTCTCTTGTTGTCTCCACAACGGGGAAGAGCATCAGTATCCATTCTCCCAGCTCTTTCCCCTCCGTTTCCCCCTTTTCCCCCCTTTCACCCCCTCTGTCCTCCCTCTCTCCCCCTCCTGTCTCCCTGTCTCCCCCTCTTTCCCTTCCCTCTCTCCCCCTCTGTCTCCCCCTCATGTCTCCCTCCTCTGTCTTCCCCCTCTCCCCCTCCTGTCTCCACCCTCTGTCCCCCCTCTTCCCTCCTGCGTTTGGCCCACAGCCAGGCTAGAGTTAACTATCTATCAACACCTGGGTCTCTGTGTGGTGGGGGATGATGGGCCTGGGATGGAGTCCCTGGCCGATTAGCAGGGTCCACATACATTTTGTGTATGTGTGTACATTTTGTTCTCAACTGGCCTCATTTTGGTTTCAACTAGCCCAAAATTCTCCTCACACCTCCTCTCCCTGTCCCCAAGGCAATCAGCTCCCTCCTGATTGGTTTGTCTCTCAACAAGGGAATCATATTACTCATAACAGGATGCTTCAACTAGTCCTGGAACTTTCAAAGTGTTTGTTCAACCAATCAACTACTCAGCACAATCTTCACAAAATATCCATCTGTATTGTTTAATTGCAGAGGTTAAATTGTAAGTAAGGATGCTTTTTCAGCGCCAATGTCCACCACCAAAGCAGACTTACTCCACACCTCGTCAGTCTCCCTCCCTTTTTCTCTCCTCCTTCTCTCCATCTGTTCTTCTCTCCTTCCTCCTCTCATCCGTCCGGTCTTTCAGATTGTCAGAGTGATGGCAGTCCCACTGGGCTCTGTTCTCCTCCTCTTTTTAAGTGGTGAAATGTCTCTCTCTCGTTTTCCACTCGGTTTCACCTCTTCGCTTTTTCTCCACAACTTTCTTTCCCTTTGGCCTCAACCCCCATCTCTCCGTCTCTCTCTCTCCTTCCCTAGCTCACCCCCATCTCTCTGTCTCTCTCTCCTTCCCTACCTCATCCCACATCTCTCTGTCTCTCTCTCTTCTTCCCTACATCACCCCCCATCTCTCTGTCTCTCTCTCTCTCTCTCCTTCCCTACCTCATCGCACATCTCGCTGTCTCTCTCTCTCCTTCCTACCTCATCCCACATCTCTCTGTCTCTCTCTCTCCTTCCCTACCTCAACCCCCATCTCTCTGTCGCTCTCTCTCCTTCCCTACCTCAACCCACATCTCTCTGTCGCTCTCTCTCCTTCCCTACCTCAACCCGCATCTCTCTGTCTCTCTCTCTCCTTCCCTACCTCAACCCCCATCTCTCTGTCGCTCTCTCTCCTTCCCTACCTCAACCCACATCTCTCTGTCGCTCTCTCTCCTTCCCTACCTCAACCCGCATCTCTCTGTCTCTCTCTCTCCTTCCCTACCTCAAACCCCATCTCTCTGTCGCTCTCTCTCCTTCCCTACCTCAACCCGCATCTCTCTGTCTCTCTCTCTCCTTCTCTACCTCACCCCCATCTCTCTGTCTCTCTCTCTCCTTCCCTACCTCACCCCCATCTCTCTCTCTCTCCTTCCCTACCTCACCCCCCATCTCTCTGTCTCTCTCTCTCCTTCCCTACCTCACCCCACATATCTCTCTCTCTCTCTCTCTCTCCTTCCCTACCTCACCCCCATCTCTCTCTCTCTCTCTCTCCTTCCCTACCTCACCCCCATCTCTCCGTCTCTCTCTCTCCTTCCCTACCTCACCCCACATCTCTGTCTCTCTCTCTCCTTCCCTACCTCACCCCACATCTCTCTCTCCTTCCCTACATCAGCCCACATCTCTCTCTCTCCTTCCCCACATCTCTATCTCTCTCCTTCCCTACCTCACCCCATCTCTCTGTCTCTCTCTCTCCTTCCCTACCTCACCCCACATCTCTGTCTCTCTCTCTCCTTCCCTACCTCACCCCACATCTCTCTGTCTCTCTCTCTCCTTCCCTACCTCACCCCCATCTCTCCGTCTCTCTCTCTCCTTCCCTACCTCACCCCACATCTCTGTCTCTCTCTCTCCTTCCCTACCTCACCCCACATCTCTCTCTCCTTCCCTACATCAGCCCACATCTCTCTCTCTCCTTCCCCACATCTCTATCTCTCTCCTTCCCTACCTCACCCCCATCTCTCTGTCTCTCTCTCTCCTTCCCTACCTCACCCCACATCTCTGTCTCTCTCTCTCCTTCCCTACCTCACCCCACATCTCTCTCTCTCCTTCCCTACATCAGCCCATATCTCTCTCTCTCCTTCCCCACATCTCTATCTCTCTCCTTCCCTACCTCACCCCCCATCTCTCTGTCTCTCTCTCTCCTTCCCTACCTCACCCCCCATCTCTCTCTCCTTCCCTACATCAGCCCACATCTCTTTCTCCACATTTCTCTCTCACTGTCTGACAGAAGTGTGTTAAGCGCTGTATCGATCGCCGTGGTAGCGAGGTCTCAGCTGTCACTCAAGCTGTCAGTCAGAGAGACGGACTGTACTCTGATGTGTGCTGCAGAGGGTTACTGTAAAAGGCTGCTGTGCGTGTGTGTATGTGTGCGCGTGTGTGCGTGTGTGCGTGTGTGTGTGTGTGTGTGATAAATAGAGCAAGTGAGGGAGTCAGAGAGAGAGAGGGAGAGAAAGAGAGAGAGCATTTAGTTGTAACCACAGGAGCAACCCCAAGACATCATCAAACGTCTTTCATTGCCACAGTTCCTATATATGGGCATTGAGAAGGTGGAAAAACGTGTCCTTCTCTGTCGCCTGTCTTGCATATGTGTGTTTGAGCGGAGGGGGTTCCATCTCTCTCGTCACACAGACGTGGATCCTCTGTCCTCTCCATGTGAACGCAGACCGATGCCATGACAACCAAGGACCACTTTAGGGGGGGGGGTGTTTGGTAAAGCGGTGCGGGGTTCCTTCAGCTGAAAGTACGACTTCTTAGAAGGAAACAAAGTATGAACTTTTTCACTGTGGAGCCCCTGCAGAGAGAACGATGGGGAGAGATGGGGGGAGGGGGAGAGGGAAGGCAAAGTGTCCACACGGTTGCTAGGCAACACAGAAATTCATAAAGTAGCAGGCGTGGGATATCCGCCCACTACAACCATTGACAAATCTGTACCAGATCAGGTCAGGTGCGTCAGAGCACTGCGCAATATCAGACACACACGCATACGGAAACACACACCCACACACATACGCACAGGGCTGTACGCACACAAATTGGGCCTAGTGCTCCCGAGTGGTGCAGCGGTCTAAGGCACTGCATCACAGTGCTAGAGGCGTCACTACAGACACCCTAGTTCAAATCCAGGCTGTATCACAACCGGCCGTGATTGGGAGTCCCATAGTGCGGCCAAATTGGTCCAGCGTCATCCGGGTTTGGCCTGTGCAGGCCGTCGTTGTAAATAAGAATGTGTTCTTAACTGACTTGCCTCGTTAAATAAAGGTTCAATTCAACAACAATAAAATACAATGCAGGTTGGGAGAATCCAGAGTAAATGAATGGAGCTGGAAGGGTGTGTGACCAATGCTGCAGTCATAGTAAGCTGTAGTGACCAATGCTGCAGTCATAGTAAGCTGTAGTGACCAATGCTGCAGTCATAGTAAGCTGTAGTGACCAATGCTGCAGTCATAGTAAGCTGTAGTGACCAATGCTGCAGTCATAGTAAGCTGTAGTGACCAATGCTGCAGTCATAGTAAGCTGTAGTGACCAATGCTGCAGTCATAGTAAGCTGTAGTGACCAATGCTGCAGTCATAGTAAGCTGTAGTGACCAATGCTGCAGTCATAGTAAGCTGTAGTGACCAATGCTGCAGTCATAGTAAGCTGTAGTGACCAATGCTGCAGTCATAGTAAGCTGTAGTGACCAATGCTGCAGTCATAGTAAGCTGTAGTGACCAATGCTGCAGTCATAGTAAGCTGTAGTGACCAATGCTGCAGTCAGTCACCAATGTGCAGTCATAGTAAGCTGTGTGACCAATGCTGCAGTCATAGTAAGCTGTAGTGACCAATGCTGCAGTCATAGTAAGCTGTAGTGACCAATGCTGCAGTCATAGTAAGCTGTAGTGACCAATGCTGCAGTCAGTAGTAATGCTGCAGTCATAGTGTCCAATGCTGCAGTCATAGTAAGCTAGTGACCATGCTGCATGCTGTAGTGACCAATGCTGCAGTCATAGTAAGCTGTAGTGACCAATGCTGCAGTCATAGTAAGCTGTAGTGACCAATGCTGCAGTCATAGTAAGCTGTAGTGTCCAATGATGCAGTCATAGTAAGCTGTAGTGTCCAACGCTGCAGTCATAGTAAGCTGTAGTGTCCAATGCTGCAGTCATAGTAAGCTGTAGTGACCAATGCTGCAGTCATAGTAAGCTGTAGTGACCAATGCTGCAGTCATAGTAAGCTGTAGTGACCAATGCTGCAGTCATAGTAAGCTGTAGTGACCAATGCTGCAGTCATAGTAAGCTGTAGTGTCCAATGCTGCAGTCATAGTAAGCTGTAGTGACCAATGCTGCAGTCATAGTAAGCTGTAGTGACCAATGCTGCAGTCATAGTAAGCTGTAGTGACCAATGCTGCAGTCATAGTAAGCTGTAGTGACCAATGCTGCAGTCATAGTAAGCTGTAGTGACCAATGCTGCAGTCATAGTAAGCTGTAGTGACCAATGCTGCAGTCATAGTAAGCTGTAGTGACCAATGCTGCAGTCATAGTAAGCTGTAGTGACCAATGCTGCAGTCATAGTAAGCTGTAGTGACCAATGCTGCAGTCATAGTAAGCTGTAGTGACCAATGCTGCAGTCATAGTAAGCTGTAGTGACCAATGCTGCAGTCATAGTAAGCTGTAGTGACCAATGCTGCAGTCATAGTAAGCTGTAGTGACCAATGCTGCAGTCATAGTAAGCTGTAGTGACCAATGCTGCAGTCATAGTAAGCTGTAGTGACCAATGCTGCAGTCATAGTAAGCTGTAGTGACCAATGCTGCAGTCATAGTAAGCTGTAGTGACCAATGCTGCAGTCATAGTAAGCTGTAGTGACCAATGCTGCAGTCATAGTAAGCTGTAGTGTCCAATGCTGCAGTCATAGTAAGCTGTAGTGACCTTGTCACGCCCAGCCATCCTCTCCTCATCTCGCTAGAACATTCTGCTGACATTGTCAGGCGCTACCCTTGGGATTCTTAGAACCGCTGGGAGTGTGTGTGTGTTTGTGTTTCCCTCAGGGTTGCAGATAACTGTGTCCTCGAGGGGAAAAGAACAGAGGTTCTGGAGGTCTGATAAGAGAGAGTCTTGAGGAACAGAGGAAGAGGTGGGGTCAGATGTTTGAGTTTCATATCAGTCATGACCAAGATCAAATTGTTTTGATGAAATATAACTTTCCACTTTGTTCTTATACAGACTTCAATACACTTCAATATGTTACATATGTGACTAGTGTTATTTAAATTGATCATTGAGAAACACCCCCTGGATGTTTTGTGAGATGATTTGCTCCACAGAACACACTGGTTGGAGTGTTCCAATGTGCTGGTTCGAAATCCCAACTAGGTGAAACATCTGCCGATGTGCCCTTGAGCAAGGCAAGAGTAAGAGTATCTGCTATGTTACTCACGTTACAATGTAAAAGTCATGTAAATGCAGTTGAAGGAAGGTTGTTCAGGAGGTATCGGTGTCCCATGTGGCTCAGTTGGTAGAGCATGGCGCATGGCGCAGCATAGGCAAGATACAGTAGATGAGCATTAAGTATCAAACCAAGCTTTCAGACAGGGAATGCATTAAGTATCAAATCAAGCTTTCAGACAGGGAATGCATTAAGTATCAAATCAAGCTTTCAGACAGGGAATGCAAATCAAATCAAATCAAATTGTATTTGTCACATACACATGGTTAGCAGATGTTAATGCGAGTGTAGCGAAATGCTTGTGCTTCTAGTTCCGACAATGCAGTAATAACGAACAAGTAATCTAACTAACAATTCCAAAAAAACTACTGTCTTATACACAGTGTAAGGGGATAAAGAATATGTACATAAGGATATATGAATGAGTGATGGTACAGAGCAGCATAGGCAAGATACAGTAGATGATATCGAGTACAGTATATACATATGAGATGAGTATGTAAACCAAGTGGCATAGTTAAAGTGGCTAGTGATACATGTATTACATAAGGATGCAGTCGATGATATAGAGTACAGTATATACGTATGCATATGAGATGAATAATGTAGGGTAAGTAACATTATATAAGGTAGCATTGTTTAAAGTGGCTAGTGATATATTTACATCATTTCCCATCAATTCCCATTATTAAAGTGGCTGGAGTTGAGTCAGTGTCATTGACAGTGTGTTGGCAGCAGCCACTCAATGTTAGTGGTGGCTGTTTAACAGTCTGATGGCCTTGAGATAGAAGCTGTTTTTCAGTCTCTCGGTCCCAGCTTTGATGCACCTGTTCTGACCTCGCCTTCTGGATGACAGCGGGGTGAACAGGCAGTGGCTCGGGTGGTTGATGTCCTTGATGATCTTTATGGCCTTCCTGTAGCATCGGGTGGTGTAGGTGTCCTGGAGGGCAGGTAGTTTGCCCCCGGTGATGCGTTGTGCAGACCTCACTACCCTCTGGAGAGCCTTACGGTTGAGGGCGGTGCAGTTGCCATACCAGGCGGTGATACAGCCCGCCAGGATGCTCTCGATTGTGCATCTGTAGAAGTTTGTGAGTGCTTTTGGTGACAAGCCGAATTTCTTCAGCCTCCTGAGGTTGAAGAGGCGCTGCTGCGCCTTCTTCACGATGCTGTCTGTGTGAGTGGACCAATTCAGTTTGTCTGTGATGTGTATGCCGAGGAACTTAAAACTTGCTACCCTCTCCACTACTGTTCCATCGATGTGGATGGGGGTGTTCCCTCTGCTGTTTCCTGAAGTCCACAATCATCTCCTTAGTTTTGTTGACGTTGAGTGTGAGGTTATTTTCCTGACACCACACTCCGAGGGCCCTCACCTCCTCCCTGTAGGCCGTCTCGTCGTTGTTGGTAATCAAGCCTACCACTGTTGTGTCGTCCGCAAACTTGATGATTGAGTTGGAGGCGTGCGTGGCCACGCAGTCGTGGGCGAACAGGGAGTACAGGAGAGGGCTCAGAACGCACCCTTGTGGGGCCCCAGTGTTGAGGATCAGCGGGGAGGAGATGTTGTTGCCTACCCTCACCACCTGGGGGCGGCCCGTCAGGAAGTCCAGTACCCAGTTGCACAGGGCGGGGTCGAGACCCAGGTCTCGAGCTTGATGACGAGCTTGGAGGGTACTATGGTGTTGAATGCCGAGCTGTAGTCGATGAACAGCATTCTCACATAGGTATTCCTCTTGTCCAGATGGGTTAGGGCAGTGTGCAGTGTGGTTGAGATTGCATCGTCTGTGGACCTATTTGGGCGGTAAGCAAATTGGAGTGGGTCTAGGGTGTCAGGTAGGGTGGAGGTGATATGGTCCTTGACTAGTCTCTCAAAGCACTTCATGATGACGGATGTGAGTGGCCCTCTTGAAGCATGTGGGAACAGCAGACTGGTATTGGGATTGATTGAATATGTCCGTAAACACACCGTCCAGCTGGTCTGCGCATGCTCTGAGGGCGCGGCTGGGGATGCCGTCTGGGCCTGCAGCCTTGCGAGGGTTAACACGTTTAAATGTCTTACTCACCTCGGCTGCAGTGGAGGAGAGACCGCATGTTTTCGTTGCAGGCCGTGTCAGTGGCACTGTATTGTCCTCAAAGCGGGCAAAAAAGTTATTTAGTCTGCCTGGGAGCAAGACATCCTGGTCCGTGACTGGGCTGGATTTCTTCCTGTAGTCCGTGATTGACTGTAGACCCTGCCACATGCCTCTTGTGTCTGAGCCGTTGAATTGAGATTCTACTTTGTCTCTGTACTGGCGCTTAGCTTGTTTGATAGCCTTGCGGAGGGAATAGCTGCACTGTTTGTATTCAGTCATGTTACCAGACACCTTGCCCTGATTAAAAGCAGTGGTTCGCGCTTTCAGTTTCACACGAATGCTGCCATCAATCCACGGTTTCTGGTTAGGGAATGTTTTAAATGTTGCTATGGGAACGACATCTTCAACGCACGTTCTAATGAACTCGCACACCGAATCAGCGTATTCGTCAATGTTGTTGTCTGACGCAATACGAAACATCTCCCAGTCCACGTGATGGAAGCAGTCTTGGAGTGTGGAGTCAGCTTGGTCGGACCAGCGTTGGACAGACCTCAGCGTGGGAGCCTCTTGTTTTAGTTTCTGTCTGTAGGCAGGGATCAACAAAATGGAGTCGTGGTCAGCTTTTCCGAAAGGGGGCGGGGCAGGGCCTTATATGCGTCGCGGAAGTTAGAGTAACAATGATCCAGGGTCTTTCCACCCCTGGTTGCGCAATCGATATGCTGATAAAATGTAGGGAGTCTTGTTTTCAGATTAGCCTTGTTAAAATCCCCAGCTACAATGAATGCAGCCTCCGGATAAATCGTTTCCAGTTTGCAGAGAGTTAAATAAAGTTCGTTCAGAGCCATCGATGTGTCTGCTTGGGGGGGATATATACGGCTGTGATTATAATCGAAGAGAATTCTCTTGGTAGATAATGCGGTCTACATTTGATTGTGAGGAATTCTAAATCAGGTGAACAGAAGGATTTGAGTTCCTGTATGTTTCTTTCATCACACCATGTCACGTTGGCCATAAGGCATACGCCCCCGCCCCTCTTCTTACCAGAAAGATGTTTGTTTCTGTCGGCGCGATGCGTGGAGAAACCCGCTGGCTGCACCGCTTCGGATAGCGTCTCTCCAGTGAGCCATGTTTCCGTGAAGCAGAGAACGTTACAGTCTCTGATGTCCCTCTGGAATGCTACCCTTGCTCGGATTTCATCAACCTTGTTGTCAAGAGACTGGACATTGGCAAGAAGAATGCTAGGGAGTGGTGCACGGTGTGCCCGTCTCCGGAGTCTGACCAGAAGACCGCTTCGCTTCCCTCTTTTTCTGAGTCGTTTTTGGGTCGCTGCATGGAATCCACTCCGTTGTCCTGTTTGTAAGGCAGAACACAGGATCCGCGTCGCGAAAAACATATTCTTGGTCGTACTGATGGTGAGTTGACGCTGATCTTATATTCAGTAGTTCTTCTCGACTGTATGTAATGAAACCTAAGATGACCTGGGGTACTAATGTAAGAAATAACACGTAAAAAAACAAAAAACTGCATAGTTTCCTAGGAACGCGAAGCGAGGCGGCCATCTCTGTCGGCGCCGGAAGTACATTAAGTATCAAATCAAGCTTTCAGACAGGGAATGCATTAAGTATCAAATCAAGCTTTCAGACAGGGAATGCATTAAGTATCAAATCAAGCTTTCAGACAGGGAATGCATTAAGTATCAAACCAAGCTTTCAGACAGGGAATGCATTAAGTATCAAATCAAGCTTTCAGACAGGGAATGCATTAAGTATCAAACCAAGCTTTCAGACAGGGAATGCATTAAGTATCAAACCAAGCTTTCAGACAGGGAATGCATTAAGTATCAAATCAAGCTTTCAGACAGGGAATGCATTAAGTATCAAATCAAGCTTTCAGACAGGGAATGCATTAAAACCTGTTAAAGATAGGGCTGATTACTGCCCCCTTTGGAGGAATTGCGTGCCCATAGTAAACAGAAAAAAAATCTGTCAAAAATTGCTAATATATGCATATAAAAATTATTATTGAATAGAAAACACTCTAAAGCTTCTAAAACCGTTTAAATTATGTCTCTATGTAAAGCAGAACTCTCAGGGCACTAATTCTCCCAAACTCTCTCTTGTCATCATAAAAGTTGCCCCAACTTTGACGTCATCGCCCCCACCCTTCCCAAGCACCTACAGTCCTGGGAACAGTTTCTATGTCTTCAGCGCGATGTCTGCTTTCAATGGGGCTTCTCATTGTGAGAATCGCGCGCTCACGAGAGTTTTGGCGGGCCGAAACCTTTCGGTCACGCGAAAAAACAGGTTACTCTCATGCGCGCTCTGCTCGGGTGATGTCTTTCTTCCAAGATTGATTAAACGACGCGTGTGTTTCTGATCGTCCTCAGGATTGCTGTGAACCTAGATAACATGCTAACCCTGTGTTCTGAACATAGTTTGACAAGTTTAGTCGACATATAATATGTAATTTCGACGTTTTGGTGCGCATCCACTCGACTTTTTGGCCGCATTTCAACCGGAATATGTCGTGTTTGATCACCGAAAGACACAGACTTCCAAACTAAAGTTGTTTTTGGTAAGTATAAACCCTTCCACGTCTTCTGATGGAAGAACAGCAAAGGTAAGGGAATATTTATGTGTTTATTATGGGTTTCTGTGGACTCCGAAGTAGAGGAGCCATAATGCTAATTTCTGAGCGCCGTCTCATATTATTACATAGTGAACGAAATCTGTAACGTTAAAAATAAATGTAACACAGCGATTGCATTTAGAAGAAGTGTATCTTTCTATATATATGTAGAACATGCATATTTAGTCAAAGTTTATAATGTGTATTCCTTGTTAGCTGACGGCATCTGCCGGAGCTATCGCATTTCTCCGGACATTCGAGTAGCATTTTCTGAACAATGCGTCATTGTAAACAGAGATTTATGGATATATATAGCATATTATTGAAAAAAAACATAAATGTACTGGGTAACATGTTATATTACTGTCATCTGATGAAGATTTCAAAAGGTTAGTGAAATTATTTTTCTTTTAATCCTGCGTTTGGTGATTGCATATTTTGTTCAATTTGGCTATGGAAATTAGCTGTGTCTTTGGTGTGTCTTCGGTGGTGGTTTGACATAAATATGTGCTATGTTTTCGCCGTAAAACATTTTAGAAATCTGACTTGCTGGGTAGATAAACAAGTTGTTTATCTTTCATTTGAGCTATTGGACTTGTTAATGTGTGGAGGTTAAATATTTTTAAGAATATTATTTGCGTTCCATGCGCCACATTCCAGCTGACGGTGGGAGGGCCGGTTCCCAATTGGGACTCAAGATCCTTAACACGTTTTAAGCATCAAATCAAGCTTTCAGACAGGGAATGCATTAAGTATCAAACCAAGCTTTCAGACAGGGAATGCATTAAGTATCAAACCAAGCTTTCAGACAGGGAATGCATTAAGTATCAAACCAAGCTTTCAGACAGGGAATGCATTAAGTATCAAACCAAGCTTTCAGACAGGGAATGCATTAAGTATCAAATCAAGCTTTCAGACAGGGAATGCATTAAGTATCAAATCAAGCTTTCAGACAGGGAATGCATTAAGTATCAAATCAAGCTTTCAGACAGGGAATGCATTAAGTATCAAATCAAGCTTTCAGACAGGGAATGCATTAAGTATCAAATCAAGCTTTCAGACAGGGAATGCATTAAGTATCAAATCAAGCTTTCAGACAGGGAATGCATTAAGTATCAAATCAAGCTTTCAGACAGGGAATGCATTAAGTATCAAATCAAGCTTTCAGACAGGGAATGCATTAAGTATCAAATCAAGCTTTCAGACATGGAATGCATTAAGTATCAAATCAAGCTTTCAGACAGGGAATGCATTAAGTATCAAATCAAGCTTTCAGACAGGGAATGCATTAAGTATCAAATCAAGCTTTCAGACAGGGAATGCATTAAGTATCAAATCAAGCTTTCAGACAGGGAATGCATTAAGTATCAAATCAAGCTTTCAGACAGGGAATGCATTAAGTATCAAATCAAGCTTTCAGACAGGGAATGCATTAAGTATCAAATCAAGCTTTCAGACAGGGAATGCATTAAGTATCAAATCAAGCTTTCAGACATGGAATGCATTAAGTATCAAATCAAGCTTTCAGACAGGGAATGCATTAAGTATCAAATCAATGCATTTTCAGACAGGGAATGCATTAAGTATCAAACCAAGCTTTCAGACAGGGAATGCATTAAGTATCAAACCAAGCTTTCAGACAGGGAATGCATTAAGTATCAAACCAAGCTTTCAGACAGGGAATGCATTAAGTATCAAACCAAGCTTTCAGACAGGGAATGCATTAAGTATGAAATCAAGCTTTCAGACAGGGAATGCATTAAGTATCAAACCAAGCTTTCAGACAGGGAATGCATTAAGTATCAAATCAAGCTTTCAGACAGGGAATGCATTAAGTATCAAACCAAAGCTTTCAGACAGGGAATGCATTAAGTATCAAACCAAGCTTTCAGACAGGGAATGCATTAAGTATCAAATCAAGCTTTCAGACAGGGAATGCATTAAGTATCAAACCAAGCTTTCAGACAGGGAATGCATTAAGTATCAAACCAAGCTTTCAGACAGGGAATGCATTAAGTATCAAATCAAGCTTTCAGACAGGGAATGCATTAAGTATCAAACCAAGCTTTCAGACAGGGAATGCATTAAGTATCAAACCAAGCTTTCAGACAGGGAATGCATTAAGTATCAAACCAAGCTTTCAGACAGGGAATGCATTAAGTATCAAATCAAGCTTTCAGACAGGGAATGCATTAAGTATCAAACCAAGCTTTCAGACAGGGAATGCATTAAGTATCAAACCAAGCTTTCAGACAGGGAATGCATTAAGTATCAAATCAAGCTTTCAGACAGGGAATGCATTAAGTATCAAACCAAGCTTTCAGACAGGGAATGCATTAAGTATCAAACCAAGCTTTCAGACAGGGAATGCATTAAGTATCAAATCAAGCTTTCAGACAGGGAATGCATTAAGTATCAAACCAAGCTTTCAGACAGGGAATGCATTAAGTATCAAAAAGCCAAGCTTTCAGACAGGGAATGCATTAAGTATCAAACCAAGCTTTCAGACAGGGAATGCATTAAGTATCAAACCAAGCTTTCAGACAGGGAATGCATTAAGTATCAAACCAAGCTTTCAGACAGGGAATGCATTAAGTATCAAACCAAGCTTTCAGACAGGGAATGCATTAAGTATCAAACCAAGCTTTCAGACAGGGAATGCATTAAGTATCAAACCAAGCTTTCAGACAGGGAATGCATTAAGTATCAAACCAAGCTTTCAGACAGGGAATGCATTAAGTATCAAACCAAGCTTTCAGACAGGGAATGCATTAAGTATCAAATCAAGCTTTCAGACAGGGAATGCATTAAGTATCAAACCAAGCTTTCAGACAGGGAATGCATTAAGTATCAAACCAAGCTTTCAGACAGGGAATGCATTAAGTATCAAAAATCAGACAGGGAATGCATTAAGTATTCAGACAGGGAATGCATTAAGTATCAAACCAAGCTTTCAGACAGGGAATGCATTAAGTATCAAACCAAGCTTTCAGACAGGGAATGCATTAAGTATCAAATCAAGCTTTCAGACAGGGAATGCATTAAGTATCAAACCAAGCTTTCAGACAGGGAATGCATTAAGTATCAAATCAAGCTTTCAGACAGGGAATGCATTAAGTATCAAATCAAGCTTTCAGACAGGGAATGCATTAAGTATCAAACCAAGCTTTCAGACAGGGAATGCATTAAGTATCAAACCAAGCTTTCAGACAGGGAATGCATTAAGTATCAAACCAAGCTTTCAGACAGGGAATGCATTAAGTATCAAACCAAGCTTTCAGACAGGGAATGCATTAAGTATCAAACCAAGCTTTCAGACAGGGAATGCATTAAGTATCAAATCAAGCTTCAGACAGGGAATCAGACAGACAGGGAATGCATTAAGTATCAAACCAAGCTTTCAGACAGGGAATGCATTAAGTATCAAACCAAGCTTTCAGACAGGGGGAATGCATTAAGTATCAAACCAAGCTTTCAGACAGGGAATGCATTAAGTATCAAACCAAGCTTTCAGACAGGGAATGCATTAAGTATCAAACCAAGCTTTCAGACAGGGAATGCATTAAGTATCAAACCAAGCTTTCAGACAGGGAATGCATTAAGTATCAAACCAAGCTTTCAGACAGGGAATGCATTAAGTATCAAACCAAGCTTTCAGACAGGGAATGCATTAAGTATCAAACCAAGCTTTCAGACAGGGAATGCATTAAGTATCAAATCAAGCTTTCAGACAGGGAATGCATTAAGTATCAAACCAAGCTTTCAGACAGGGAATGCATTAAGTATCAAACCAAGCTTTCAGACAGGGAATGCATTAAGTATCAAACCAAGCTTTCAGACAGGGAATGCATTAAGTATCAAACCAAGCTTTCAGACAGGGAATGCATTAAGTATCAAATCAAGCTTTCAGACAGGGAATGCATTAAGTATCAAACCAAGCTTTCAGACAGGGAATGCAACACAATGTGCTTCACAGGAAAAAATGATGAAGATAAAAATATATTTACATTACAACAAACATAAGAGGATAACATATCAAATTAAACTGAATGACGGAAAAGCACCCTAAGGAAAAGCACCCTAAGGAAAAGCACCCTAAGGAAAAGCACCCTAAGGAAAAGCAAAGCTAAAAAGGTGTGTTTTAAGATCTCTTTTAAATATGTCCAGTTTCGGCCTGCCTCAGGTTCTCTGGCAGGCTATTCCAGAGGCTGGGGGCATAGTAACTAAATTCTGCCTCTCCATGCCTCTTGGTCCTAGGCTTTGGGATAGTTAAAAGGCTTCCTCTCTATGCCTCTTGGTCCTGGGCTTTGGGATAGTTAAAAGGCCAGTACCAAAGGACCTAAGGGACCTACTGGGTACATAACTTAGATGCATGTCTGACATGTATTGAGGTGCACAATCGTGGATTGATTTACAAACCAATAGAAATGAATTGTAAAACTCACAGGCAGCCAGTGCAGAGACCTTCAGACTGGTGTAATGTGTGCTCTCCGTCTGGTCTTGGTCAGTACCTGTGCTGCAGCATTCTGTATGTTTTGCAATTGACCAATGGCTTGCTTTTCAGACAGGAGAGCATTACAGGAGTCAAGCCTGCTTGTAATAAAAGCATGGATGAGTCTCTCTGTATCAGCCTTAGAGAGAAACGGCAACACCTTGGCAATGTTCCTCAGGTGGTAAAAATATATTGGTCACATTCCTAATGTTTGATTCGAAATGGAGTTCAGAATCTAAACTAACACCTCGTTTTTTACCTGGTGTTTTATCTGTATTGTCCGTGAATTAAAATGTGCCCCCAGATTTTATCTCTGTGCTTTGGCTCCAACAATAAGTACCTTGTTCTTGTCTTGATTTAGTTGGAGGAAGTTGTGAGCCATCCAAGTATTTAAATCACTAATACAGTCTAATAAATTATCCGTAGAGCTAAAATCCTCTGGTAACACAGAAATATAAAGTTGTGTCTGCGTAGCAGTGAAAATCAATGCTGTTCTTTCTGATAACACTGCCAAGGGGTAACATATATAAACTGAACAGTACCAGACCCAAAATCGAACATTGTGGAATGCTACAACTTTCGACTGGTTAAATAGGTCTTAAAGAGGTCCTAAAGGACAGAGAGCTGTTTGGCATCTGTGTTGGCTTTAAGATAATTTAAGAGTCTAAGAGACTGTCAGAGACTAAGGCTGTCTCTGTGCTGTGGTGGGCCCGAATACCACATTGGATAAAAAAATAAAAAATGCTGGTTGAAAACCAATTTCTTAAGAATTTTACTTAAGAATGGAAGGTTGGAGATTGGCTGAAAATTGCTGAGAGCTGAAGAATCTAGATGACTTTTCTTCAGAAGGGGTTTCACCATAGCAGTTTATTGCAGTGGGGAAAGTGCCTGTGAACAGGGAGTGATTAACAATAGCTTTCACTTCTTCAGATATGCAATTAAAAACTGTTTTGAAAAAGGTGGTGGGGATAGGATAGAGAAGGCAGGTAGAAGGTTTAAGTTGTGATATCACTTTCCTGAGCATGTCTGTGTCAACCAGGGAAAATAAATCCATAGTGGCTTCGCGTGGTAGTCTAGGGCACATATCAAAACTTATCATCAGGTCTTGCTTGACTGACAAACATTAGGCTGGGTATCTCTGAAATATGCTGCAAACTCTTCACATTTAGATGTAGAGGAAAGTTCACATAGGTTTGCGAGGGTAGGATTTATCAGGCCATCAATGGTCAGGACTCGAGCACTGTTGAATTATTCAGATTAATAGAGATCAAGTTACAAAAATGAGCCCGTCTGGCATTTCTAATTGCTTTGTTATACATGCCAAGTTGCTCTCTCAGAATATCATAATGGACCTGCAACTTTGACTTTCTTCACTTCTGCTCAATTAAATGTATTAGTTTCCTCCCTCATCTCTGTTTGGATGAGACCTTTTTAAACTTTACTGGAGCTATGGCATCAATGGTTGCCTTTTAATATGCTATTAAAGTTATCAGATAAATCATCACAAGAAGAAGGCAGAATAGGTGGTGGAGTGTTGTTCATACACTCAATAACATCTGTATCAATGTCAGAGGTAAGATAGTATTTCTTAATAATGCGTTCAGTATTACACTGCGCTATGGGCAACAAGGTAGTAACAAATACGGAGTGGTGATCAAATAAAGCAACATCACCAATAGAGGATATGTCAATAGAAAGCCCCTTGGTAATAACCAGGTCCAGAGTATGGTCGCGGTTATGGGTGGGCTCAGTAGAAAGCCCCTTGGTAATAACCAGGTCCAGAGTGTGGTCGCGGTTATGGGTGGGCCCAGTAGAAAGCCCCTTGGTAATAACCAGGTCCAGAGTGTGGCTGTGGTTATGGGTGTGCCCAGTAGAAAGCCCCTTGGTAATAACCAGGTCCAGAGTGTTGTCGCTGTTATGGGTGAGCCCGGTAACATATTAGATAAAGTCGATAGAGTTCAAAGGATGAATATGTTTGATGGTCTTGGGGTCAGTCTCTTAGTCAACATGAAAATTTAAATCGCCCAACACAATGATTTTATCATAGTTCTCAAGGACAATAGAGAATAGTTCAGAGAAATCAGTAAAGATAGTCGGGCAGTACTTTGGTGGCCTCTACATGTAACTGATGCAAGCAGTAGAATCAGATTTTTAAAAACAGGTAAAAATACACCTAATGGAGCAGCGGGGATTATGAAGAGACACACGCAGGAACGGCTTGGGGCGGCAGGTAGCCTAGTGGTTAGAGCGTTGGTCCAGTAACTGAAAGGTTGCTAGATCAAATCCCCGAGCAGACAAGGTAAAAAACATATGTCTTTCTACCCCTGAACAAGGCAGTTAACCCACTGTTCCTAGGCCGTCATTGTAAATAAGAATTTGTTCATAACTGACTTGCCTGGTTAAATAAAGAATAACAACAAATGACCAGCCATTTCTGTAGGAGTTCATATGTTTTCTAAGTCCTCTGTTGCTTTTTCTGACAGGGAGGACTGGATCAGTACCAGACCATGTCTGTCAGTCTCGAAAACAGTTTGATGTTACTGGGACTGGAGCACCACCAGACCCTGTCTGTCAGTCTCTAAAACAGTTTGATGTTGCTGGGACTGGATCAGTACCAGACCATGTCTGTCAGTCTCTAAAACAGTTTGATGTTGCTGGGACTGGAGCACCACCAGACCCTGTCTGTCAGTCTCTAAAACAGTTTGATGTTGCTGGGACTGGATCAGTACCAGACCATGTCTGTCAGTCTCTAAAACAGTTTGATGTTGCTGGGACTGGAGCACCACCAGACCCTGTCTGTCAGTCTCTAAAACAGTTTGATGTTGCTGGGACTGGATCAGTACCAGACCATGTCTGTCAGTCTCTAAAACAGTTTGATGTTGCTGGGACTGGAGCACCACCAGACCCTGTCTGTCAGTCTCTAAAACAGTTTGATGTTGCTGGGACTGGAGCACCACCAGACCCTGTCTGTCAGTCTCTAAAACAGTTTGATGTTGCTGGGACTGGAGCACCACCAGACCCTGTCTGTCAGTCTCTAAAACAGTTTGATGTTGCTGGGACTGGAGCACTACCAGACCCTGTCTGTCAGTCTCTAAAACAGTTTGATGTTGCTGGGACTGGAGCACTACCAGACCCTGTCTGTCTGCTAACATTAATGATATGCATAAACATTAGCAACGGTAACACAACAGTAACACAATCTCTCATGACTCAAAGTGGAGGAGAGATTGACTTCTTCACTACTTGTTTTTGTATGAGATGTTGACAAGCTGAATGTTCCCGAGGTGTCTGTTTTAAACTACTAGCATACAGCTCGGACACCCATGCATACCCCACAAGACATGACACAAGGTCTCTTTACAGTCCCCAAGTCCAGAACAGACTATGGGATGCACACAGCACTACATAGAGCCATGACTACATAGAGCCATGACTACATGGAACTCTATTCCACATTAGGTGGAATGCAGATCCAAGCAGTAGAATCAGATTTCAAAAACAGGTCAAAATACACCTAATGGAACAGCGGAGACTGTGAAGAGACACACACAGGAATAGATACACTCATACACACACAAGCTCTAGCACATGCACTCTACACACACGTGCATTGTAATATTGTTGTATTGTGGTGTTATACAAGTTGTATTGTTGATATGTAGTGGTGTAAAAATGTTAAATGATGTACTGTTTTATCTTTTCTTTAATAAGTGTCTTAATGTGTTTGGACCCCAGGAAGAGCAGCTGCTGCCTTTTCAACAGTTAAAAGTCTGCTGCCTCAGTTTGTATGATGGTGATTTGCATATACTCCAGAATGTTATGAAGAGTGATCAGATGAATTGCAATTAATTGCAAAGTCCCTCTTTGCCATGCATATGAACTGAATCCCCCAAAAACATGTCCACTGCATTTCATCCCTGACACAAAAGGACCAGCTGACATCATGTCAGTGATTCTTTCGTTAACACAGGTGTGAGTGTTGACGAGGACAAGGCTGGAGATCACTCTGTCATGCTGATTGAGTTCGAATAACAGACTGGAAGCTTCAAAAGGAGGGTGGTGCTTGGAATCATTGTTCTTCCTCTGTCAACCATGGTTAGTGCATCTGCACACACAGTGAGGTGAAGACTTTTGGAGGATGGCCTGGTGTCAAGAAGTGCAGCAAAGAAGCCACTTCTCTCCAGGAAGAACATCAGGACAGACTGATATTCTGCAAAATGTACAGAGATTGGACTGCTGAGGACTGGGGTAAAGTAATTTTCTCTGATGAATCCCCTTTCCTATTGTTTGGGGCATCCGGAAAAAAGCTTGTCCAGAGAAGACAAGGTGAGTGCTACCATCAGTCCTGTGTCATGCCAACAGTAAAGCATCCTGAGACCATTCATGTGTGGGGTTGCTTCTCAGCCAAGGGAGTGGGCTCACTCACAATTTTACCTAAGAACACAGCCATGAATAAAGAATGGTACCAACACATCCTCCGAGAGTAACTTCTCCCAACCATCCAGGAACAGTTTGGTGACGAACAATTCCTTTTCCAGCATGATGGAGCACCTTGCCATAAGGCAAAAGTGATAACTAAGTGGCTCGGGGAACAAAACATCGATATTTTGGGTCCATGGCCAGGAAACTCCCCAGACCTTAATCCCATTGAGAACTTGTGGTCAATCCTCAAGAGGCGGGTGGACAAACAAAAACCCACAAATTCTGACAAACTCCAAACATTGATTATGCAAGAATGGGCTGCCATCAGTCAGGATGTGGCACAGAAGTTAATTGACAGCATGCCAGGGCGGATTGCAGAGGTCTTGAAAAAGAAGGGTCAACACTGCAAATATTGACTCTTTGCATCAACCTCATGTAATTGTCAATAAAAGCCTTTGACACTTATGAAATGCTTGTAATTATACTTCAGTATTCCATAGTAACATCTGACAAAAATAACTAAATACACTGAAGCAGTAGACTTTGTGAAAATTAATATTTGCGTCATTCTCAAAACATTTGGTTGAGAATGGTGGTTGTGTGTGCTTATGAGCACACGTTAGTTTGTGTGTATGTGTATGCGTGCTTACCCAAGTGTGTGTTATTACTCTCTCATAATCCAAACGACCAACACAGTTAGTTTATGATTGTGTTACCGTTGCTAATGTTTATGTGCAACACTATTTATCTTCCCTGGCATTTCCATGTTAAATATTCATACATTAGCTAATACAGTTAGCATGAGATTGGTTCCCACTGGCTTATCCTTCTAGTCAAGTCAGCATTTTCTCACAACTCACTGTGTACTGCTAAGGTTCAGTCTCGGCTGGCGTTGCTAATGTTGGCTATGATGCTATTAGACAACGTAATACAGTATTTGCCTATGCGGGTTCTACTTTGCCATTTCTGTCCATCAGTAATATGCAATTGACTCCAGATAAGTACACTAAGTTTAAATGTGCAGCTCACTTCACCATTTCCAAGATATCCTTCTAGACACTGTACAGTGCCTATAGTAAGTCGACAAGCCTAAATTAGTTCAGAAGTCAAATTTGGCGTAACAAATCACATGATAAATGATATGGCCTCACTCTGTGTGAAATAATAGTGGTTGCTGTGTTTTTTGAATGACCCCCCCCCCTTCTTTTGTCCCCATACATACAACATAGGTAAGTTAAATGGCTGTGATAGGAGAAAATAAACATATTACGCAAATGCAGTCTTCTTTAGTGCACTTATTCAAAGGCCCAAGCCATTGCACAAGAAGTCCACTTAGGTTCAAGGCAATATTCAAGGGCGTTGTAGTTTTTTATGGTTAATGTCATCTCTCCTTTAAATTATACCTATTTAAATGTTGTAGTTTTGGGGTACAGCAGTGAAAGTGGCATGTTTGGGAACTTTCTCTTTTCTCTAACCCATCTCTCCTCTCCTAGGCATCCCTGTCTACATATCTCTCTGTCTCTCTCTTCTCTCTAACCCATCTCTCCTCTCCTAGGCATCCCTGTCTACCTATCTCTCTGTCTCTCTCTNTCTCTCTAACCCATCTCTCCTCTCCTAGGCATCCCCATCTACCTATCTCTCTGTCTCTCTCTGCCTCTCTCTGTCTCTCTCTGTCTCTCTCTTCTCTCTAACCCATCTCTCCTCTCCTAGGCATCCCTGTCTACATATCTCTCTGTCTCTCTCTGTCTCTCTCTGTCTCTCTAACCCATCTCTCCTCTCCTAGGCATCCCTGTCTACATATCTCTCTGTCTCTCTCTTCTCTCTAACCCATCTCTCCTCTCCTAGGCATCCCTGTCTACATATCTCTCTGTCTCTCTCTTCTCTCTAACCCATCTCTCCTCTCCTAGGCATCCCTGTCTACATATCTCTCTGTCTCTCCCTGTCTCTCTCTTCTCTCTCTTCTCTCTAACCCATCTCTCCTCTCCTAGGCATCCCTGTCTACCTAT
>NC_056445.1:23232848-23270348 GCF_018296145.1 Oncorhynchus tshawytscha
CCTCTCCTAGGCATCCCTGTCTACCTATCTCTCTGTCTCTCTCTTCTCTCTAACCCATCTCTCCTCTCCTAGGCATCCCTGTCTACATATCTCTCTGTCTCTCCCTGCCTCTCTCTGTCTCTCTCTGCCTCTCTAACCCATCTCTCCTCTCCTAGGCATCCCTGTCTACATATCTCTCTGTCTCTCTCTTCTCTCTAACCCATCTCTCCTCTCCTAGGCATCCCTGTCTACATATCTCTCTGTCTCTCTCTTCTCTCTAACCCATCTCTCCTCTCCTAGGCATCCCTGTCTACATATCTCTCTGTCTCTCTCTTCTCTCTAACCCATCTCTCCTCTCCTAGGCATCCCTGTCTACATATCTCTCTGTCTCTCCCTGCCCTCTCTGTCTCTCTCTGCCTCTCTAACCCATCTCTCCTCTCCTAGGCATCCCTGTCTACATATCTCTGTCTCTTCCTGCCTCTCTCTGTCTCTCTCTGTCTCTCTCTGCCTCTCTCTGTCTCTCTCTGTCTCTCTCTGCCTCTCTCTGCCTCTCTCTGTCTCTCTCTGCCTTCTCTCTAACCCATCTCTCCTCTCCTAGGCATCCCTGTCTACATATCTCTGTCTCTCCCTGCCTCTCTCTGTCTCTCTCTGTCTCTCTCTGCCTCTCTAACCCATCTCTCCTCTCCTAGGCATCCCTGTCTACATATCTCTGTCTCTCCCTGCCTCTCTCTGTCTCTCTCTGCCTCTCTCTTCTCTCTAACCCATCTCTCCTCTCCTAGGCATCCCTGTCTACATATCTCTATGTCTCTCCCTGCCTCTCTCTGTCTCTCTCTGCCTCTCTCTTATCTCTAACCCATCTCTCCTCTCCTAGGCATCCCTGTCTACATATCTCTCTGTTTCTCCCTGCCTCTCTCTGTCTCTCTCTGCCTCTCTCTTCTCTCTAACCCATCTCTCCTCTCCTAGGCATCCCTGTCTACATATCTCTCTGTCTCTCCCTGCCTCTCTCTGTCTCTCTCTGCCTCTCTAACCCATCTCTCCTCTCCTAGGCATCCCTGTCTACATATCTCTCTGTCTCTCCCTGCCTCTCTCTGTCTCACTCTGCCTCTCTCTTCTCTCTAACCCATCTCTCCTCTCCTAGGCATCCCCGTCTACCTATCTCTCTGCCTTTCTCTGTCTCTCCCTGCCTCTCTCTGCCTCTCTCTTCTCTCTAACCCATCTCTCCTCTCCTAGGCATCCCCGTCTACATATCTCTCTGCTTTTCTCTGTCTCCCTGCCTCTCTCTCTCTGTCTCTCTCTGTCTCTCTCTTCTCTCTAACCCATCTCTCCTCTCCTAGGCATCCCCGTCTACCTATCTCTCTGCTTTTCTCTGTCTCCCTGCCTCTCTCTCTCTGTCTCTCTCTGTCTCTCTCTGTCTCTCTCTTCTCTCTAACCCATCTCTCCTCTCCTAGGCATCCCCGTCTACCTATCTCTCTGCCTTTCTCTGTTTCTCCCTGCCTATCTCTCTCTCTCTCTCTCCAATTCCATCTCTCTCTCTGGTATGATTTAACAGTTGGACCATACAGCCACTCTACAAAGGTCATAAATTCACTTCCTCTACCACACATACTAAGGGTCCCCACTGTGTTATATATACTTTATGGTCCCTTCTAGAGACTCATACTGACTGAGTCACCCCAGGCCTTCATAACCAGCTAATATACAACTTGCCATATTTTATGATTCAGCTCTGTTCCTCACAAGTGATAAGGAAGTTGCTGTGGAATCCAAGTGGAGGTAGAAATCATCTCCTTGGAAAGTGGCATTTCTGCAGTATATAATCTGCATCACATGATTATAGGAATGGCCGCTGGATACTGGTCCTTGGTGTCATCGGAGGGCTGAAGAATAAGTCAGAGACCTACACTAGCTAAATGAGGCCTGAAAAACAAGTTAGAGACCTACACTAGTTAAACGAGGACTGAAAAACAAGTTAGAGACCTACACTAGTTAAACGAGGACAGAGGGACAAGTTAGAGACCTACACTAGCTAAACGAGGATTGAAAAACAAGTTAGAGACCTACACTAGTTAAACGAGGACAGAGGGACAAGTCAGAGACCTACACTAGCTAAACGAGGTCAGAGGGACAAGTCAGAGACCTACACTAGCTAAACGAGGACTGAAAAACAAGTTAGAGACCTACACTAGTTAAGTGAGGACAGAGGGACAAGTCAGAGACCTACACTAGCTAAACGAGGACTGAAAAACAAGCTAGAGACCTCTCCTAGTTAAACGAGGACTGAAAAACAAGTTAGACCTACACTAGTTAAACGAGGACAGAAAAACAAGTTAGAGACCTACACTAGTTAAACGAGAACTGAAAAACAACTTAGAGACCTATACTAGTTAAACGAGGACTGAAAAACAAGTTAGAGACCTACACTAGTTAAATGAGGACTGAAAAACAACTTAGAGACCTACACTAGTTAAACGAGGACTGAAAAACAAGTCAGAGACCTACACTAGCTAAACGAGGACAGAGGGACAAGTCAGAGACCTACACTAGCTAAACGAGGACTGAAAAACAAGTTAGAGACCTACACTAGCTAAACGAGGACTGAAAAACAAGTTAGAGACACTAGCTAAACGAGGACTGAAAAACGAGACTAAAGAGGACTGAAAAACAAGTCAGAGACCTACACAGCTAAACGAGGACTGAAAAACAAGTTAGAGACAGAGGACTGAAAAACAAGTCAGAGACCTACACTAGCTAAACGAGGACTGAAAAACAAGTTAGAGACCTACACTAGCTAAACGAGGACTGAAAAACAAGTTAGAGACCTACACTAGCTAAACGAGGACTGAAAAACAAGTTAGAGACTTACACTAGCTAAACGAGGACTGAAAAACAAGTTAGAGACCTACACTAGCTAAACGAGGACTGAAAAACAAGTTAGAGACTTACACTAGCTAAACGAGGACTGAAAAACAAGTTAGAGACCTACGCTAGCTAAACGAGGACTGAAAAACAAGTTAGAGACTTACACTAGCTAAACGAGGACTGAAAAACAAGTCAGAGACCTACACTAGCTAAACGAGGACTGAAAAACAAGTTAGAGACTTACACTAGCTAAACGGGGACTGAAAAACAAGTTAGAGACTTACACTAGCTAAACGAGGACTGAAAAACAAGTTAGAGACCTACACTAGCTAAACGAGGACTGAAAAACAAGTTAGAGACCTACACTAGCTAAACGAGGACTGAAAAACAAGTTAGAGACCTACACTAGCTAAACGAGGACTGAAAAACAAGTTAGAGACCTACGCTAGCTAAACGAGGACTGAAAAACAAGTTAGAGACTTACACTAGCTAAACGAGGGAGTTGGCAGGTGTTTTTCTGTATAAAGTCATCTATCTATGCGAGATAATCGCTCCCCTAGTATTAGTAGATGCAAGAAAGGACACTAGCCTGGTCCCAGATCTGTTTGTGTTGTCTTATCTGGTTCAGAGTTATGAGAACCAATGATTTGATGTATACTATGTCAATCAATCCACAAGCAGATTTCAGATCAGTGTGAGTAAAACCTAATGTGCTCATTGATCAGCGGGAAACATTTTCTCTGGTTCATTTTCTATATATCTTGAAGATTTCAGTGCATCTCGAACTGTAATATTGAGATTTCGGCTGCTAGACCTTTCTCAAGACACAAATGAAAGGCGAACGTTCACTAGAAAAGTTGATCAGTTGGTTGGAGCACCTGTCTGAGGTTCTGATGAAGAGGCTGTCCTTGATGTTCTACTCTGGAGACTGCAGATGTTCCGCGCTCAGATGACTCAACTGGTTGCTATAGTTACGCCTTGTTAATGAAGAGAAGGTGTGTACAGTATGTTCCAGGAGTAATGAATGCCAATGTCATCACTGTGTCCAAATCAGGCAGTTTTATCCAGGGAAGAGCTACGGTGGAACGGATAATTAAATGGTAATTAGGATAACTTAACGTTTTCGTATTCACTATTGTCATCGTCGTTGTCATCACCATGACCATCATCATCATTTTTGCACTGAAGTAATGGAAATCAAATAAAATCCCAATAGATCAACAGTCTTGATTCTTCATCCATACTCAGACCTGAATAATCCCTTACTAACTAACAAAATGACCATACACCTGAGTGACATGGAGCACTCCCCATGGCTGTGTACCTTGAGGGCCTGCTCTAGCAGTTTTCTGAAGTCCATGGGGTTAGTAATGGTGCTCAGAGAAACTGTTTCTGGCACCGGCTCTACTCAGGGAGGCCATGTTGGAGGTGGAGTAATTTCCTGAAAGCAGAGGATTTCTCCGGGTTGAGCTCAGTAAGCTAATGCTGAGATAGCTGTCCACTGAGTGTAATACCATTCTTAGAGGCTAGCCCCCCCCCGTGTGAGGTCAGGAGCGTTGTGTTGTGGGATGGTCTCAGAGGGACTATTGTCCTCTCATGCCCGTTCCTCTACAACGGTTCCTGACCCCCGACCCCCTCCTCTAATCAAATATGAGGAAATGCCAGTGAATTACAGCGTCCTTCATATCTGCTGCAGCTTGAACTGCAAGGAAAAGAGGAGTGGGTTAGAGAGAGGGAGAGACTGTTTGCACAGTGCTCAGGGGACAGAAACCAGGAGGAGTGGGTTAGAGAGAGAGAGAGGGAGAGACTGTTTGCACAGTGCTCAGGGGACAGAAACCAGGAGGAGTGGGTTAGAGAGAGAGAGGGAGAGACTGTTTGCACAGTGCTCAGGGGACAGAAACCAGGAGGAGTGGGTTAGAGAGAGAGAGGGAGAGACTGTTTGCACAGTGCTCAGGGGACAGAAACCAGGAGGAGTGGGTTAGAGAAAGAGAGGGAGAGACTGTTTGCACAGTGCTCAGGGGACAGAAACCAGGAGGAGTGGGTTCAGGGGAGAAAAGGAGAGGAGAGACTGTTTGCACAGTGCTCAGGGTACAGAAACCAGGAGGAGTGGGTTAGAGAAAGAGAGGGAGAGACTGTTTGCACAGTGCTCAGGGGACAGAAACCAGGAGGAGTGGGTTAGAGAAAGAGAGGGAGAGACTGTTTGCACAGTGCTCAGGGTACAGAAACCAGGAGGAGTGGGTTAGAGAAAGAGAGGGAGAGACTGTTTGCACAGTGCTCAGGGGACAGAAACCAGGAGGAGTGGGTTAGAGAAAGAGAGGGAGAGACTGTTTGCACAGTGCTCAGGGGACAGAAACCAGGAGGAGTGGGATATGTGGAATGAGAGAGGGAGGAAGAGAGATTGAATGAGAATAGTGGCTGTACTGTTTTGCTCTTTATTGTTGTATTATTTTGGTCAAGAAATTAAAAAACAAACAAACTTTTTGAAAAGAGCCTGTAAGCTCCAGGGATGTGACTGTAGTCACACACACACACACACACACACACACACAGAACACAACCTGAGAGATGTCAGTCGGGTCAGAGTCACATGTCCTTCAGGATAGTAGCTCCAGGGACGTGACTGTAGTATCAACAGATTTCCTATTTGGGTTACCGGCCTAACACACACACACACACACACACACACTGCTAAGAGACTCCTAATTAGTGGCCAGAGAAGGACTCTTTTTGTCTGTTCCCTTCCTGTGGCAGACACACAAGTTCCTCTGTGTCCTATCTCTCCACAGATAAAGAGAGAGCGAGGGAGGAGGGAGGAGAGAGGGGGAGAGAGAGGGAGGAGGGAGGAAAGAGAGCGAGGGGGAGAGAGGAGAGAGGGAGAGAGAGGGAAAGAGAGGAAGTGTGTGTTTAAGACACCGTCTTGTTTGGACATGGAGCTCATTGCGTGAACCTACTCAACCTTCTCACCCCCTACACCAGGAAGTGGAGGTGGGATCAACTATTAACAGGTAACACAAACTGCCTTAGCACCTCTGAGTTGACTTGGTATGCAGATGGTGGTGTGGCGTCTCTGGTGCGCCGGCCTTTTACACACTTTCTGATTGAGTGGGAGTCTGGAGAGGTGGGGACTGGGGGACTAAAGTGTCTGGTAGTAGAGAATGGCTCTCGCTTTGAGTTGAATGACTTTTACCTATTTAGATAGAACAAATAGAACAAAATTGTGTTTGAGAGAGAGACAGGGAGACCAAAAGAGAGGGAGGAAATCCCTGCTTCAAACCCACTTGTAGCATACTTCCTTCCCTTCCTCTGAACCAGCCCTTTTCTCTAACTCATTTTCCACCCTCCTTTCCTCGGGATTCAGTAAAACTGTTGTAGTTACTCTGAAGTAAGTTGGAGTCACTAGGCTTTCATCTTTTTCTCTCTCTTTCTCTGGTTCTCTCGGTTCACCGCTGCTCTTTCTCTGGTTCTCTCGGTTCACCGCTGCTCTTTCTCTGGTTCTCTCGGTTCACCGCTGCTCTTTCTCTGGTTCTCTCGGTTCACCGCTGCATTGCTCTCGTCTGTTTTATTCTCTCCGTAGTAAGTTTGGAGTTCCTCCACTGCCTCTCTCCCTGAGATGGCTGGGTGGACGGGAGAGAGGGAGAGGAGAGGAGGGAGAGGAGAGAGGGAGAGGAGGAGGGAGAGGCTGGGGTGCTGGTGTGTTCTTTCCACAGGCAGACGAGTAAACTTGAGGGATGAAGAGAAAAAGAGACAGAAGAAAAAGCCAGAGTGGGATATTGGTTTGTAGATGTATGTAAAAAAGTATATTTCAGAGAGAGAGAGAGAGAGAGAGAACGAGACAGAGAGAACGAGACAGAGAGAGAGAGAGAACAAGAGAGAGAGAACGGGACAGAGAGAGAGAGAGAAAGACAGAGAGACAGAGAGAACGAGACAGACAGAGAAAGACAGAGAGAGAATGAGACAGAGAGAGAGAGAGAACGAGACAGAGAGAGAGAGAGAACAAGAGAGAGAGAACGGGACAGAGAGAGAGAGAGAAAGACAGAGAGACAGAGAGAACGAGACAGACAGAGAAAGACAGAGAGAGAATGAGACAGAGAGAGAGAGAAAGACAGAGAAAGACAGAGAGAGAGAGAAAGACAGAGAGAACGAGACAGACAGAGAAAGACAGAGAGAGAATGAGACAGAGAGAGAGAGAGAATGAGACAGACAGAGAGAGAGAGAGAGAACGAGACAGAGAGAGAGAGAAAGACAGAGAGAGAGAAAGACAGAGAGAGAGAGAGAGAGACTGACAGAGAGAGAGAAAGACAGAGAGAGAGAGAGAGACTGACAGAGAGAAAGACAGAGAGAGAGTGTGAAATAAGAACAGACAGAGTGGGAGAAAAGTGATGAAAGGGATATTGTGACAGGGAGGGAACATGATGTACATTAGGAAGTCAGAGAGGATAGAGAATGAGAAAAGAGAGAGATGGTTTGATGTGGAGGATAAAGACAGGCATTCCTGTCTTCTCCCTCTGGACCACTGCACCCAGAGATGGGTTACACAAAGAACCCAAGTTGTCTAATAAGCCCCAGAAGGGGAACCCATGATAGCTCCAGAGAAAGGCTGCGTCCCAATTGGCACCCTGTTTCCTTTATAGTGCACTACTTTTGACCATGGCACATGCATTAGGGCTCTAGTCAAAGTAGAGCACTATATAGGTAATAGGATGCCATTTGGGACCCAGTCTCTCTTGGGTTCTTCATCTATCAGGAAATCCCAGTATAAAGGGTGTTGGCTGTAACTGATAAGGGTCACAATTCGCAGGGCCACAGTTTTTGTCTCAAGTTTTTTATGTAGTGTAATTACTTCTGATGACTGTAAACATATTGACGTGAAATGTTAACCCATACCATACTATTACTGTCTGAAACCACGTGTGACTTCACCGGCGGGTACTTTACATGGGCTAGAGTAATGTCACTCAAATTCAATAGACCTGCTGGTCTTTTGTGTATGTGTGCTTCACATGGTTGTGTGTGTCTGTGCATCACGTGTGTGTGGTTGTATGTGTGTGGTTGTATGTGTGTGTGTGTGTGGTTGTGTGTCTGTGCATCACATGTGTGTGGTTGTATGTGTGTGGTTGTGTGTCTGTGCAACACGTGGGTGTGTGAGAAAAGGAGCACACAGACTGAAGTTTTATATTAGCTAGTGTAATAGGACACATTGAGTAGTGAACGTGTGTGTGTGTTTGTGTGTGTGTGTGTGTATACACGAGACAGATTATCTAGGGAGTGATCATTCAATCAAAGACGATGATTCATCTTCTCTGCATGCGCTCAGTGCGTGATTGATGACCCAGTGGTGTCTGGGTAATGTAGTAGAAACAGCTAACAGGAAGATGAATGGCTGTCGGAGTGAGACAATAAGGCGGAGAGGAGGAGGGAGTTGATAGGGTTCAGGGGAAATTAACACACCAGGGGTGAGTCATGGACAACGCCACGCCCCCATCGCCATGACGATCACACGGCAACCAAATATGGTGGGGTGACCCGGGTGATGTCGCAGTAATGATGATGGAGTGGTGCATTATGGGAAACAGGCATCTATTGCCCATGCGTCTCTGGTGAGAAATGTCTGTCTTTCCTGCGCCCTCCATTGCTCACTGTTGTTTTCATTTGGCATGGGTGCACATATGCCATTTAGACAGGGACATTTAGTTCCAAGGGTTTTTCTGTCAAGCCGCTGGGTCTCAACCTTTTCATACTGTCACAGGAATAGAACAACATGAAACTGGTTGCACACAGGACATCAGCCATTTTGGCTCAGTTGCAATGGAGTCATGGAGGGATGATCTCATGGTTTCTTCTATTTTGACTTGAAGGGAGCAACACACAATTTTTCTCAGAAACCACACTTGAGGCCGTCATGCTGTCTGATTTTGCCCTATGTCATGTGACGGGCCAGAGGCCTCAGCGAGGGTGACGGTTATCTCCTCTCAGTAGTAGAGGGGGACCCTGGGATATGTGGTCTCCAGTCTTTCTACAATATCAACATCTGGTTATAAAGAAAGAGAGAAGAATAAAACATACTGTCACAGTTTTGCCTATTAGCTTATTTTGTTGTTGCTAAATGTCATGCCCTGTCCATAGAGAGCCCTTGGTTCTCTATGGTGTAGTAGGTCAGGGCGTGACTAGGGGGTGTTCTAGTATGTCTATTTCTATGTTGGTGCTAACATGGTTCTCAATTAGAGGCAGCTGTTTATCGTTGCCTGTGCTTATTAAATCAACTGCAGTACAATCAACTCCCTAGATTCAGCAGAGGAGCAGGCCTGTACAGTGTTTGAATGGAACCGTGTCCTTGAGGTGGATGAGTTATGATGATGGGTTGTTTGTGTGATCTGATGGTACCAAGGGTAGTAAACAAACACACTGATCCAATGTTCAAGGTTGTACATTAAACATTGGCCGTGCTTGTCAATGTACCTACACACAAATATTCTGTTTCCACACGCGAAACTACCCACGAAATTCTCACCATGTTCCTCCCTCTCTCACACTCTCCCTCCCTCCCTCCCTCCCCATATCAGAACTCGAAGCGCTCGGCAGAGATCGTACCATCGCCCTCCCTTGACGTGTTCTTACCGGAGGATGAGGACAATCCGTATGAGTCCGTCACCACCGCCGTGACCCGCAAGCCCTGCTCGCTGGACATCGGCCTCTTCAACGCCTGCCCCCTCAACGGTAAGGACACACCCAGACCACCTGTTCAACAACCTCTGTATACTGCATTCACCTCCGTCACCGTTGTCAGTACCCGCACTACTGTAGATTTTGAATATATGCTACCGGTCACAAGTTTTAGAACACCTACTTATTCAAGGGTTCTTCTTTATTTTGACTATTTTCTGCATTGTAGAATAATAGTGAAGACATCAAAACTATGAAATAACACATGGAATCATATAGTCAACGAAAAAGTGTTAAACAAATCAAAATATATTTTAGATTTTAGATTCTTCAAATAGCCACCCTTTGCCTTGATGACAGATGTGCACTCTTGGCATTTTCTCAACCAGTTTCATGAGGTAGTCACCTGGAATGCATTTCAATTAACAGGTGTGCCTTGGTAATTTGTGGAATTTCTTTACGTCTTAATGCGTTTGAGCCAATCAGTTGTGTCGTGACAAGGTAGGGTCGGTATACAGAAGTTAGCCCTGTTTGATAAAAGACCAAGTCCATATTATTGCAAGAACAGCTCAAATAAGCAAAGGGAAATGACAGTCTATCATTACTTTAAGACATGAAGGTCAGTCAATACGGAAAATGTCAAGAAATTTGAAAGTTTCTTCAAGTGCAGTCGCAAACACCATCAAGCGCTATGATGAAACTGTCTCTCATTAGGATCGCCACAGGAAAGGAAGACACAGAGTTACCTCTGCTGCAGAGGATAAGTTCATTAGAGTTAACAGCCTCAGAAATTGCAGCCCAAATAAAAGCTTCATAGAGTTCCATTTGTGGAATTTCATATTTATGACTTCTTCACTATTATTCTACAATGTAGAAATAGTAAAAATAAAGAAGAACCCTGGAATGAGTAGGTGTGTTCTAACGTTTGACCAGTACTGTATATAATATTACAGGAACAACGATGGTCAGCTCCGTAACTACAGTCACCTCCATTACCATCGGCCGCAGTTACCCCCGTCACCGCTGTCTGCACCGGCACAGCTGTTGGATGTGAATAAAAGAGATCGGGACTCAGTGATGTGTCATACTGTAGGATATCTGGAGATCAAGATTAACCCAAACTGTCACGCAGTCACCACTCAGCAGCGGGTCCACGTTGTCATTGATACCATATCCGCTCTGTCAGTGTGTGACCCGATGTTTGACGAGGGCATAGAGGTCCGTTCAGTTCTCAGCCGTCGCAGCACAGTGCCCAGGGTTCTCATTTTACTCTCTACCAATACCATGGTGTGCTACACCACGGGTTGTCCTGGCAACTGTGCCTCTACCACACTCCCAGTAAAAAGGTGGTGAGTCAGCGGTGGGTTGTCATGGTAACTGTGGTTGGATTAGTCGTGGTGAGGGTTAGGCTGTTTGTTTTTTGGTTCTGGATGTTGCTGTGTGATTGACTTCTAATGGGTGAAGGAAACCTACATGCCGTTGTATACATCTCTGGTGTGTGTGGAGCTTCTTCATGTCAGTCTACAAGGTTCAGTCGCTCCGAGTCACTCCTTCATACACACACTGACTTCAGAGGTGAGATTTCTCCGGGGGTCAGCTCAGGATAAGTGCTAACTAAACTAATCAGAGGAGGGCTGGGGGGAATCAGGGATTCCTGCATTTAGCCCAATCACTCAGATCTGTAATGAGACATGACTGTGAGCCACTCACACACACTCTTTTCTGGAGAGAGAAAAAAACAAGAGACAGAGAGAGAGTGTGAGAGACATGGAGAGAAAGCGAGAGATGGAGAGAAGGAGCGACCGAAAGAGTGCGAAAGAGACATGGAACAAGGGGAAGAGCTCAGTCTGGGGCTGAACATTTCCCCGGTAGTTTACACATGTTCCATCCCAAGAATAAATCACTTTTCTCTGGATAACTCTGTTTTTCCTGACAAAATTGCAAGTGTATAAAGCATATCAATATGTCTGGAATTGATTAGAGCTTTGATCAGCATGAAAATTCAAGCCTGATGCTACCTGAGCCTGATAAGCCATGCATTAAAGCCATTTTATGAGCCCTACATTAAAGCCATTTTATGAGCCCTACATTAAATACATTTTATGAGCCCTACATTAAATACATTTTATGAGCCCCACATTAAATACATTTTATGAGCCCTACAATGTATTACATTGAAAACAGTTTACAATTGAAAACAGGTTTTTAGAAATGTTTGCAAATGTATGAAACATAAAAAACAGATACCTTCTTTAATAACTATTCAGACCCTTTGCTATGAGACTTGAAATTGAGCTCAGGTGCAACCTGTTTCCATTGATTATCCTTGAGATATTTCTACAACTTGGAGTCCACATGTGGTAAATTCAATTGATTGGACATGATTTGGAAAGGCACACGTCTGTCTATATAAGGTCCCACAGTTGACAGTTCATGTCAGAGCAAAAAAAACAAGCCATGAAGTCAAAGGAATTGTCCGTAGAGCTCAGAGAAAGGATTGTGTCGAGGCACAGGTCTGGGGAAGGGTACCAAAAGATTTCTGCACCAGTGAAGGTCCCCAAGAACACCGTGGCCTCCATCATTTTTAAATGGAAGAAGTTTTGAACCACCGAGCTGGCCACTCGGCCAAACTGACCAATTGGGGGAGAAGGGCCTTGCTCAGGGAGGTCACCAAGAACCCGATGGTCACTCTGACAGAGCTCCAGAGATCCTCTGTGGAGATGGTTGTCCTTCCGGAAGGTTCTCCCATCTCTGCAGCACTCCACCAATCAGGCCTTTTTGGTAGAGTGGCCGGACCGAAGCCACTCCTCAGTAAAAAGCACATGCCAGCCCACTTGGAGTTTGCCAAAAGGCACCTAAATGACTCTCAGACCATGAGAAGTTCTCTGGTCTGATGAAATCAAACTCAATTCCACATGATGTTGTGTTACAGCCTGTATTCAAAATGTATTAAAAATATATTTTTTTCACACCCATCTACAATACCCCATAATGACAAAGTGAATGTCTGATTTACACAAGTATTCACACCCCTGAGTCAATACTTTGTAGAAGCACCTTTGGCAGCGATTTAATTTAACCGTTATTTAACTAGGCAAGTCAGTTAAGAACAAATTCTTATTTTCAATGATGGCCTAGGAACAGTGGGTTAACTGCCTGTTCAGGGGCAGAACGACAGATTTGTACCTTGTCCGCTCGGGAGCCCGATTACAGTCTTTCTGGGTAAGCCTGTAAGAGCTTTCCACACCTGAATTGCGCAATATTGACCTATTATTCTTTTCAACATTCTTCAAGCTCTGTCAAATTGGTTGTTGATCATTGCTAGGCAACCATTTTTAGATCTTGCCGTAGATTTTCTAGTAGATTCTTGAACAGGATTATCTATTTTGGATGCAATTTGAATGGAATTGATGGAGAGAGAGAGAGAGACTGTGAGAGAGTGCTCACATGCCATCTGATTTAAAGCAATGATATTCGAGTGATAGGCTGTTTAAAACAAAACAATTGTCTTTACAAATAAAATAATAAGGTGACCCCGAAAGCCAGATGGAGATGTGTAAATTAGACACGCATTCAGTCTTTATATTAATGTAGCATAGACTGTGTTGCAGGAAATGTAGGCCTACCTGTCACAAGATAAAAAGTTACCATGATGAGAAACACACATTGTAAACTGCGCTCCGTACTGAGATGCGCTGTCTGTCCCCACCCTGAGCGTTGATGATTGATCATGCAGATAGCAGAGAGAAGGCTGTAGAGAAGCTAGATTTAGACATTGCATATCATTTAATAGTTCCATTTCATGTCATGCTGTTCATAGAAATAATTTATTATAATATACCGGTTTCTCGCATTTATTTATCCTGGGAAAAGGGAGTGGAGTTTGGGAAGGAAATCTCAGTAAATCTCAGCAACCTGGTTCCCAGTTTTCAACCCTAGCCCAGTCACATGCTGTCCTATGCTGTATAGTTAGCTGGCAGCGCAACAGGCAGCAGCAGTTTTAAAGGAAAGATACCTGTCCTATACTGTACTTAGCTGGCAGAAGCAGCAGCATCTCTAAGGAGGCTCTAAACCTCTGTGGTCTTAATGAACAGAGAAGACTTTTTACATCTCAAATCTACCTCCTTACTGTCTGCTACTGCAGACCTACCTGGCTGGGGCATAGGGACTTAGGGTTGACATAGGGACTACTAACTTGTCCTCAGAGATGATGACTAAGTCAGTCGCATCCACCAAAAATAACCATGCTGTCTCACAGTATGCATTATGTCTTAGCCTTGCAGTTTCCCCTGTCAGTGTGTCTACTTAAATGTACTCTTCAATCTTTCTTTCCCCCTCTCTCTCTCTTTCTCTCTCGCTCTCTTTCTCTCTCGCTCTCTCTCGCTCTCTTTTTCTCTCTCGCTTGCTCTCGCTCTTTCTCTCCCTCTCTCTCCTTCACAGTGTAAGATCACCTCAAACGGCTCGTTCACAGCCACTGTGTCTCTGTGTGTGCTGCAGAAGCACATAGGCTACACATACTGCATAATGAAATCTCTTCAGCACAACAGGAAACATCAATGGGGGGAAGACACAGCACAGTAGCAATCTGTTCCCATGCAGTTACATTTAGCAAACAGCTAGAATAGTAAGGGACTCTTATATACTGTATAATCTAACAGCGTATAAAGGAGCCCACAGACAGGGATATTATGGGTTTTTTGAAAGCAGGGTGTCTTAATATAGTGACGATGAGGCTTAGAGGCCTGCAATCACGTACAGGGCAGGAGACCGACGGCTAGCTATCACCGCTAAGTGGTTAGCGGTAATGGCTATCGACTCCAAGGGTAAACACTTGGGCTACTGCAGCCACACACACACACACACACACACACACTCACCAAATATACGCAGACAGGCGTGCACACACACACACCAGAAAATACTTCTTGACACACACAAACTTTCACTTTCAATTGACCCTCCCACAGCATCTACTTCTCCCTTCCTCCGATCCAATGCTTCCACTCCTCTCTGCTCCCCCTCCTTTATCCTCCTTCCCTTCTTTCCCTGAGGCTAAAGCCAAGATGTCGTTCTGTTCCAGTCCATTTCCCCCCGTGATGAAGCTCTGGAGGTGACATTTGGGTAATTGTGCTCAGACTAACCAACGACAACACGAAATAAGAAGCACAACTAACTCTCCAGGCTCTGCCATTAGAACAGTCACACCCCATTGAGTATGGGCAAGGGGGGCAAGGAGAGGTGGGGTGTGGGAGGAATTGTGAGGCATACACACACGTTACACACACACACACACTTTCACTCCTCCCTCCCCCCCTCCCTCCCGCACGCTGAGATTTTCCCCGCCACTTGTTGGCAGCCATTTTGTTTGAATCGTTAAAGAGGAGTGGTGAACTGCTCATTAATATTCACATGTAATTGACCAACCACCTGTGTTCATGCATACAGAGTCAACACCATATCTCTCTAGAGTCAGAGGCTGGGGTTGTGGAATACTACCAAGATGGATATTATTATCAGTATGGCAAGGCTGAACACAGTCAAATTATCATGAGACCAAACGGTAGGAGACAAATGGTACCATATGCTTTTCATATCAAGAGGGCAGACTAGGTTTGAACACAGCCTATACAATATTACTGTGCTAATAACTATGCTTCTACTGAGCAAGAAATATCAACTCAACCTTGAAGTACCTAAGGTATACTTGGATCGGAGTTGAAGGATTTATGACAGTCAGCTGGTTGAAAAAGTTGTTGTTAATTAGTGCAAGGCTGGAACAGAACCGTACACACCCTCTGGGTCTCCAGCAATTGTTGATTTTTTTTTTTAAAACATCAAAATTGTTGGGATGAAGTCTGCAAACTTTTAGCTCAAGGCTTATTCCTTCAGCGGCAGATCCTGGCTTGAAACATTTTGTTTACAAGGTGACTTACAAGAAAACTTCCAAATCTGTCTGAGAACCACTAATCTGTGATATGAAAAAGGCCAAGATAATAGCACATCTCTGAAATGGTTTTAGATTGCTCTGGTGCGGTATCACTAGGGCAAGATAGCACATCTCTGAAATGGTTTTAGATTGCTCTGGTGCGGTATCACTAGGGCAAGATAGCACATCTCTGAAATGGTTTTAGATTGCTCTGGTGCGGTATCACTAGGGCAAGATAGCACATCTCTGAAATGGTTTTAGATTGCTCTGGTGCGGTATCACTAGGGCAAGATAGCACATCTCTGAAATGGTTTTAGATTGCTCTGGTGCGGTATCACTAGGGCAAGATAGCACATCTCTGAAATGGTTTTAGACTGCTCTGGTGCGGTATCACTAGGGCAAGATAGCACATCTCTGAAATGGTTTTAGACTGCTCTGGTGCGGTATCACTAGGGCAAGATAGCACATCTCTGAAATGGTTTTAGATTGCTCTGGTGCGGTATCACTAGGGCAAGATAGCACATCTCTGAAATGGTTTTAGATTGCTCTGGTGCGGTATCACTAGGGCAAGATAGCACATCTCTGAAATGGTTTTAGATTGCTCTGGTGCGGTATCACTAGGGCAAGATAGCACATCTCTGAAATGGTTTTAGATTGCTCTGATAGTGCTATCGAGCTGAAAGTTGTGAAAGTTCTACAATCACCCCTCCAAATTATGGGTTGTTAGAATTGCACATGATTTCATGTTCGTAAACACTCTTTCAGATCTGTGAACTTTCATATGTTAAAGTTCAAGTGTGGACACCGATAAAGACAGAGAAAAAGTGTGTGTGTGTGTGCGTTTTGTCAGGTACCCAGTTGTGGTGCAAGCTTTTGTTTTGCTGTGTCGTGTCAAGCTGTGTTAGGATAGTTCCAGAGAGAGGGGGTTTCGCTCTCTGGAAGCCCAGTTTGGATGCTCTTTTCCTGGGTGTGAAGTATCTGGGCTCCCCCTCTCCTCCTGTCCGGTTCGAGGTTCTCAAGCCTATTCTCTGTGTGTGTGTGTGTGTGTGTGTGTGTGTCTGTGTGTGTGTGTGTGTGTGTGTGTGTGTGTGTGTGTGTGTGTGTGTGTGTGTGTGTGTGTGCTGTTTCTAGCTGTTTCTAAGTAGCATGTTGTTTTGTTGCACATTCGACACTAAAGGACAATCCTGTATGAGATGTAGTGTTGAGAGGCAAACCTGGATTGGTGCATTCTGCGACACAGTAGTGGGAGCTTAACTGTAATTGGTGCATTCTGGGACACAGTAGTGGGAGCTTAACTGTAATTGGTGCATTCTGCGACACAGTAGTGGGAGCTTAACTGTAATTGGTGCATTCTGCGACATGATAGTGGGAGCTTAACTGTAATTGGTGCATTCTGCGACATGATAGTGGGAGCTTAACTGTAATTGGTCCATTCTGCAACACAGTAGTGGGAGCTTAACTGTAATTGGTGCATTCTGCGACACAGTAGTGGGAGCTTAACTGTAATTGGTGCATTCTGCGACACAGTAGTGGGAGCTTAACTGTAATTGGTGCATTCTGCGACACAGTAGTGGGAGCTTAACTGTAATTGGTGCATTCTGCGACACAGTAGTGGGAGCTTAACTGTAATTGGTGCATTCTGCGACACAGTAGTGGGAGCTTAACTGTAATTGCTGCATTCTGCGACACAGTAGTGGGAGCTTAACTGTAATTGGTGCATTCTGCGACACAGTAGTGGGAGCTTAACTGTAATTGGTGCATTCTGACACAGTAGTGGGAGCTTAACTGTAATTGGTGCATGACACAGTGGGAGCTTAACTGTAATTGGTGCATTCTGCGACATCAGTAGTGGGAGCTTAACTGTAATTGGTGCATTCTGCGACATTATAGTGGGAGCTTAACTGTAATTGGTGCATACTGCGACATGATAGTGGGAGCTTAACTGTAATTGGTGCATTCTGCGACATGATAGTGGGAGCTTAACTGTAATTGGTTAATTCTGCGACATGATAGTGGGAGCTTAACTGTAATTGGTGCATTCTGCGACCTAAAACCTACAGGACGGTATCTCTCCAGGAACAGGGTTGGAGTTAAAACCTACAGGACGGTATCTCTCCAGGAACAGGGTTGGAGTTAACCTACAGGATGGTATCTCTACAGGAACAGGGTTGGAGTTAAAACCTACAGGACGGTATCTCTCCAGGAACAGGGTTTGAGTTAACCTACAGGATGGTATCTCTACAGGAACAGGGTTGGAGTTAAAACCTACAGGATGGTATCTCTCCAGGAACAGGGTTGGAGTTAAAACCTACAGGACGGTAGCTCTACAGGAACAGGGTTGGAGTTAACCTACAGGATGGTATCTCTCCAAGAACAGAGATTTTATTGGTCGCATACATATATTTATCAGATGTTATTGCGGGTGTAGTGAAATGCTTATTACTAAAATATAAACTCAGCAGATAAAGACTATTTTCTACATTGTAGAATAATAGTGAAGACATCAAAGCTATGAAATAACACATATGGAATCATGTAGTAATCAATAAAGTGTTCAACAAATCAAAATATATTTTAGATTCTTCAAAGTAGCCACCCTTTGCCTTAATGACAGCTTTGCACACATGATTCCATGATTTGATGTCTTCACTATTATTCTAAAATGTAGAACATTGTAAGATTAAAGAAAAACCCTGGAATGAGCAGGTGTGTCCAAACTTTTGACAGGTACTGTATACATTTTTTGTTCTAATCATTTTTCATTGGAAAGGCAGAGAAGTGTGTTTATCAAAAGCAATCACTTTTGCATGGGAAAACACAGAATGCTACTAATTACTACAGGTACTTAATTAGGCCACTTTTTTGTTTTGACCCCCGGGACATAACGTGTCCTCCTGGTCCTCTTGAGAAGGATACCTGGAGATAACGTGTCCTCCTGGTCCTCTTGAGAAGGATACCTGGAGATAACGTGTCCTCCTGGTCCTCTTGAGAAGGATACCTGGAGATAACGTGTCCTCCTGGTCCTCTTGAAAAGGATACCTCTGTGTGATTCCCCATGTCTGTGTCAAGGTATAATTGGACAAATATTTGAGCGTCTGTACGTTTGTGTAGCACGACAAGGACTGACGGATAGACTACACATGCACGGGCACACATACACACACACACTTGTGGGAGTGTGTGTACGTCTCTCTTGTTGACTGCTGATTGAAATGGATGGTTTTTCCCTTTAATGTGGGTGAGAAATTCGATTCTGTCCACCCTCTGCACTCGTTTCTCCTCCCTCTCTTTCCTCTCCTCCCTCTCTTTCCTCCCTCTCTTTCCTCTCCTCCCTCTCTTTCCTCCCTCTCTTTCCTCTCCTCCCTCTCTTTCCTCCCTCTCTTTCCTCTCCTCCCTCTCTTTCCTCTCCTCCCTCTCTTTCCTCTCCTCCCTCTCTTTCCTCTCCTCCCTCTCTTTCCTCCCTCCCCCTCTTTCCTCTCCTCCCTCTCTTTCCTCCCTCTCTTTCCTCTCCTCCCTCTCTTTCCTCCCTCCCTCTCTTTCCTCTCCTCCCTCTCTTTCCTCCCTCTCTTTCCTCTCCTCCCTCTCTTTCCTCCCTCCCTCTCTTTCCTCTCCTCCCTCTCTTTCCTCTCCTCCCTCTCTTTCCTCTCCTCCCTCTCTTTCCTCTCCTCCCTCTTTCCTCCCTCCCTCTCTTTCCTCTCCTCCCTCTCTTTCCTCCCTCTCTTTCCTCTCCTCCCTCTCTTTCCTCCCTCCCTCTCTTTCCTCTCCTCCCTCTCTTTCCTCCCTCTCTTTCCTCCCTCTCTTTCCTCTCCTCCCTCTCTTTCCTCTCCTCCCTCTCTTTCCTCCCTCCCTCTCTTTCCTCTCCTCCCTCTCTTTCCTCCCTCTCTTTCCTCTCCTCCCTCTCTTTCCTCCCTCTCTTTCCTCTCCTCCCTCTCTTTTCTTATTTTCTCCCTAACTGATCACACACTGGGGAAATCAACTCTGACATCTGAGTCCTCATCTCCGTGTGTGTGTGTGTGTGTGTGTGTGTGTGTGTGTGTGTGTGTGTGTGTGTGTGTGTGTGTGAGAGAGAGAGACACAGTTAAGACAGAAAGATGTGCTCAGTTGGTTGGCAATTTGAGCGCACATGGCAGTTGCCACATCGGAGGTTCACATCTGAACGAACTCCAGTGGAAATGCATTGCAGCCTTGCCCCTCCATGGGTACCTGCTGTTCTGTCTCTCTGTTTGGATTCCTCTTCGTTTGATCCAGTCTTAATTAAATCTACCCCCCCCTTCTCTTGTCTCGCTCTCTCTCTCTCTCCTCTCCCCCACCCCCTCTCTCTCTTTCTCGCTCTGTCTCTCTTTCAAGGCCACTCTCCCCAGGTGATGGTGACTGAGCCGGAGCTGTGTAACCATAGGAACAGCTCCTCACCGACGGGGCCTACTCCAGACTGCTCTCCCCCCTCCCCAGACACTGCCCTGAAGAGCATTGACAGAGTCATCCGCCCACAGGTGAGCCACATAATGTAAACCTCCCCCGCGCCACACAAACACACACACACACACACAAGGTGAATGGTGTATTTGGTTGAGTGAAGCTGTGTAGGGATGTGGGACCACAAATAGCTGTGACCTCTAAAGTGATCTTAGCAGAAGGTAATAGGTCTTTCACATTGGAAGAATATGCAGTTCTAGTACAGTAATGTTTTTATTCAATGTATCATGTCGCAATGACAACCTCTCTCTTTGTATCTCTCTCTCTCTCTCTTTGTATCTCTCTCTCTCTCTCTTTGTCTCTCTCTCTCTCTTTGTATCTCTCTCTCTCTCTCTTTGTATCTCTCTCTCTCTCTCTTTGTATCTCTCTCTCTCTCTTTTTGTATCGCTCTCTCTTTCTTTGTGTATCTCATATCTTTCTTGCTCTCTTTCTTTCTCTCTATTTCTCTCTCTCTGTCTCTCTCTCTCTGTCTCTCTCTCTCTGTCTCTCTCTCTCTGTCTCTCTCTCTGTCTCTCTCTCTGTCTCTGTCTCTGTCTCTCTCTCTGTCTCTCTCTCTGTCTCTCTCTCTGTCTCTCTCTCTGTCTCTGTCTCTCTGTCTCTGTCTCTCTGTCTCTGTCTCTCTGTCTGTCTCTCTCTCTCTGTCAATTCAATTCAATTCAAGGGCTTTATTGGCATGGGAAACATGTGTTAACATTGCCAAAGCAAATGAGGTAGATAATATATAAAGTGAATATATAAAGTGAAATAAACAATAAAACTTAACAGTAAACATTACACAGAAGTTTCAAAACAATAAAGACATTACAAATGTCATATTATATATATATACAGTGTTTAAACAATGTAAAAATGGTTAAAGGACACAAGATAAAATAAATAAGCATAAATATGGGTTGTATTTACAATGGTGTTTGTTCTTCACTGGTTGCCCTTTTCTCGTGGCAACAGGTCACAAATCTTGCTGCTGTGATGGCACACTGTAGAATTTCACCCAGTACATATGGGAGTTTATCAAAATTGGATTTGTTTTTGAATTCTTTGTGGATCTGTGTAATCTGAGGGAAATATGTCTCTCTAATATGGTCATACATTGGACAGGAGGTTAGGAAGTGCAGCTCAGTTTCCACCTCATTTTGTGGGCAGTGAGCACATAGCCTGTCTTCTCTTGAGAGCCATGTCTGCCTACGGCGGCCTTTCTCAATAGCAAGGCTATGCTCTCTGAGTCTGTACATAGTCAAAGCTTTCTTTAATTTTGGGTCAGTCACAGTTATCAGGTATTCTGCCGCTGTGTACTCTCTGTTTAGGGCCAAATAGCATTCTAGTTTGCTCTGTTTTTTTGTTAATTCTTTCCAATGTGTCAAGTAATTATCTTTTTGTTTTCTCATGATTTAGTTGGGTCTAATTGTGCTGCTGTCCTGGGGCTCTGTAGGGTGTGTTTGTGTTTGTGAACAGAGCCCCAGGACCAGCTTGCTTAGGGGACTCTTCTCCAGGTTCATCTCTCTGTAGGTGATGGCTTTGTTATGGAAGGTTTGGGAATCGCTTCCTTTTAGGTGGTTATAGAATTTAACGGCTCTTTTCTGGATTTTGATAATTAGTGGGTATCGGCCTAATTCTGCTCTGCATTCATTATTTGGTGTTCTACGTTGTACACAGAGGATATTTTTGAAGAATTCTGCGTGCAGAGTCTCAATTTGGTGTTTGTCCCATTTTGTGAAGTCTTGGTTGGTGAGCGGACCCCAGACCTCACAACCATAAAGGGCAATGGGCTCTATGACTGATTCAAGTATTTTTTGCCAAATCCTAATTGGTATGTTGAAATGTATGTTCCTTTTGATGGCATAGAATGCCCTTCTTGCCTTGTCTCTCAGATCGTTCACAGCTTTGTGGAAGTTACCTGTGGCGCTGATGTTTAGGCCAAGGTATGTATAGTTTTTTTGTGTGCTCTAGGGCAACTGTGTCTAGATGGAATTTGTATTTGTGGCCCTGGTGACTGGACCTTTTTTGGAACACCATTATTTTGGTCTTACTGAGATTTACTGTCAGGGCCCAGGTCTGACAGAATCTGTGCATAAGATCTAGGTGCTGCTGTAGGCCCTCCTTGGTTGGTGACAGAAGCACCAGATCATCAGCAAACAGCAGACATTTGACTTTGGATTCTAGTAGGGTGAGGCCGGGTGCTGCAGACTTTTCTAGAGCCCGCGCCAATTCGTTGATATATATGTTGAAGAGGGTGGGGCTTAAGCTGCATCCCTGTCTAACCCCACGACCCTTTGTGAAGAAATGTGTGTGTTTTTTGCCAATTTTAACCGCACACTTGTTGTTTGTGTACATGGATTTTATAATGTCGTATGTTTTACCCCCAACAACACTTTCCATCAGTTTGTATAGAAGACCCTCATTCCAAATTGAATCGAAGGCTTTTTTTAAATCAACAAAGCATGAGAAGACTTTGCCTTTGTTTTGGTTTGTTTGGTTGTCAATTAGGGTGTGCAGGGTGAATACATGGTCTGTTGTACGGTAATTTGGTAAAAAGCCAATTTGACATTTGCTCAGAACATTGTTTTCATTGAGGAAATGTACGAGTCTGCTGTTAATGATAATGCAGAGGATGTTCCCAAGGTTACTGTTGACGCATATTCCACGGTAGTTATTGGGGTCAAATTTGTCTCCACTTTTGTGGATTGGGGTGATCAGTCCTTGGTTCCAAATATTGGGGAAGATGCCAGAGCTAAGGATGATGTTAAAGAGTTTTAGTATAGCCAATTGGAATTTGTTGTCTGTATATTTGATCATTTCATTGAGGATACCATCAACACCACAGGCCTTTTTGGGTTGGAGGGTTTTTATTTTGTCCTGTAACTCGTTCAAGGTAATTGGTGAATCCAGTGGGTTCTGGTAGTCTTTAATAGTTGATTCTAAGATCTGTATTTGATCATGTATATGTCTTTGCTCTTTATTCTTTGTTATAGAGCCAAAAGATTGGAGAAGTGGTTTACCCATACATCTCCATTTTGGATAGATAATTCTTCGTGTTGTTTGTTTAGTGTTTTCCAATTTTCCCAGAAGTGGTTAGAGTCTATGGATTCTTCAATTACATTGAGCTGATTTCTGACATGCTGTTCCTTCTTTTTCCGTAGTGTATTTCTGTATTGTTTTAGTGATTCACCATAGTGAAGGCGTACTCAGGTTTTCCGGGTCTCTATGCTTTTGGTTGGACAGGTTTCTCAATTTCTTTCTTAGATTTTTGCATTCTTCATCAAACCATTTGTCATTGTTGTTCATTTTCTTCGGTTTTCTATTTGAGATTTTTAGATTTGATAGGGAAGCTGAGAGGTCAAATATACTGTTGAGATTTTCTACTGCCAAGTTTACACCTTCACTATTACAGTGGAATGTTTTACCCAGGAAATTGTCTAAAAGGGATTGAATTTGTGGTTGCCTAATTGTTTTTTGGTAGGTTTCCAAACTGCATTCCTTCCATCTATATCATTTCTTAATGTTACTCAGTTCCTTTGGCTTTGATGCCTCATGATTGAGTATTGCTCTGTTTAAGTAGACTGTGATTTTGCAGTGGTCTGATAGGGGTGTCAGTGGGCTGACTGTGAACGCTCTGAGAGACTCTGGGTTGAGGTCAGTGATAAAGTAGTCTACAGTACTACTGCCAAGAGATGAGCTATATGTGTACCTACCATAGGAGTCCCCTCGAAGCCTACCGTTGACTATGTACATACCCAGCGTGTGACAGAGCTGCAGGAGTTGTGACCCGTTTTTGTTGGTTATGTTGTCATAGTTGTGCCTAGGGGGGCATATTTGGGAGGGAATGCTGTCACCTCCAGGCAGGTGTTTGTCCCCCTGTGTGCTGAGGGTGTCAGGTTCTTGTCCGGTTCTGGCATTTAGGTCGCCTCAGACTAGTACATGTCCCTGGGCCTGGAAATGATTGGTTTCCCCCTCCAGGATGGAGAAGCTGTCTTCATTAAAGTATGGGGATTCTAGTGGGGGGATATAGGTAGCACACAGGAGGACATTTTTCTCTGTTCGGATAATTTCCTTTTGAATTTCTAGCCAAATGTAGAATGTTCCTGTTTTGATTAATTTAATGGAGTGAGTTAGGTCTGCTCTATACCAAATTAGCATACCCCCTGAGTCCCTTCCCTGTTTCACACCTGGTAGTTTGGTGGATGGGACTACCAGCTCTCTGTAACCTAGAGGGCAACCAGTGGGTCCGTCTCCTCTATACCAGGTTTCTTGCAGGATGACAATGTCTGTATTTCTTTGGTGAAGTCCGGGTTCCTGCTCTTTCGGCCAAAGGCAGATGACCTCAGGCCTTGGATATTCCAGGATGATATAGTGAAGGCTTTTTGTTCCATAGAGTGACAATTGTTGTTGGTCGTGGTTTGGCCTCAGGCCAGTAAGTGTGAGCAGAGCCTGCTGAGCATCTGGTACATGCCATTGGCTTGGGCGAGTGTGAGAGTGGGGGTTGGGACTGTTTGCCCGCACACTACCTGGGCGTATGTGTGGCTTCCATATTGAGGCCCTCTTTGCCTCTCTCTCTCATTCACTGTCTCTCTGTCTCTCTGTCTCTGTCTGTCTCTCTGTCTCTCTCCTTATTTTTCCAGTGCAGTGTGATGCTAGTATCACACACACACACATCATTGTAGTGTGAAGGAATACTTGGCGCCTGGCTTGTTGAAGACAGGAGTTTACGGTTGCTGCAGCAGGGTTCAATATCTACCTCTCTCACAAACACACATAGACCCCCCCAACCCCAACGTGCACACATTGTCTATTTTAAATGTTTACATTTGCATATTTATATTTAGCAGGCATTCCCTGCTACTGCTGTGTGTTCTCAGAGTGAAATACACTATTAAAGAGCAGAATATGCACCAGCCTAATAACATGCTAGAGTATTAGATTCCATGATTCATTCTTGAAACTTGATTTACTTTCATATCATTGCTCCATCTGGCTAGTTCATCTGTTGTGTAATACAATCTGTGTAGTCAATAGAGCTTTAACACAGGCTGTATCACAACTGGCCGTGATTAGGAGTCCCATAGGGCGGCGCACAATTGGCCCAGCGTCTTCCGGGTTTGACCGGTGTAGGCCATGATTGTAAATAAGAATTTGTTCTTAACTGACTTGCCGAGTTAAATAAAGATTAAATAAAAAATGATAAATAAAAACTGGTGCCCTTGGGGACAGATCTAGGATCAGCTTTCCCTCCCTAAATTCTAATTGTAACCACAAGGGAGGGAATAGAAAAACAGACATTAGATCAGTATCTAGGGGGATTTTGTCCCATCATCACCAGGGCTCATGTCGATGTGAATAACTTTTGTTCTCGTCGTTCTTTATTCTCCTTTCTGATCTGTTCTGCCGTCTGGCCATGTTAGATCCCCTAAAGCTCTTGATCTCTGACTGGAGAAGACAGGAGCAGAAAAAAGGAGGGATGTGACAAAGGGATGAGAAGATAAAGAGGGGAGATGTGTGTGGTGTCTGTCTGGAAGTCTTTGTCAGGGGTGTTATCATCTCAATGATCTGAAGACTTGAGGCCGTACCGCTGTTCCTACACCCCACTGGCTAAATGTCTGACTTCACTGCTAAGCCGTGTGTGTGTGGGGGGGGAGACAGGGCAGGGGTGTTGTTGTTTACCAGACAATCACACAGTACTAGTCACCACCCTGTGATGACACCCCACTAGGCATGTTGCTTCTACACACACACACACACACATACACACACACACACACACACACACAGATATATATATATATATATATATATATACACACACACATATACAGTTGAAGTTGGACGTTTACATACACTTAGGTTAGAGTCATTAAAACTCATTTTTCAACCACTCCACACATTTCTTGTTAACAAACTATAGTTTTGGAAAGTCGGTTAGGATATCTACTTTGTGCATGACACAAGTAATTTTTCCAACAATTGTTCACAGACAGATTATTTCACTTATAATTCACTGTATCACAATTCCAGTGGGTCAGAAGTTTACATACACTAAGTTGACTGTGCCTTTAAAAAGCTTGTAAAATTCCAGGAAATGATGTAATGGCGTTAGAAGCTTCCGATAGGCTAATTGACATAATTTGAGTCAATTGGAGGTGTACCTGTGGATGTATTTCAAGGCCTACCTTTAAACTCAGCTCAGTGGCTCTTTGCTTGACATCATGTGGAAATCAAAAGAAATCAGCCAAGACCTAAGAAAAAAAATTGTAGACCTACACAAGTCTGGTTCATCCTTGGGAGCAATTTCCAAATGCCTGAAGGTACCACGTTAATCTGTACAAACACTAGTATGCAAGTATAAACACCATGGTACCACGCAGCCGTCATACCGCTCAGGAAGGAGACGCGTTCTGTCTCCTAGAGATGAACGTACTTTGGTGCGAAAAGTGCAAATCAATCCCAGAACAACAGCAAAGGACCTTGTGAAGATGCTGGAGGAAACAGGTACAAAAGCATCTCTATCCACAGTAAAACAAGTCCTATATCGACATAACCTGAAAGGCCGCTCAGCAAGGAAGAAGCCACTACTCCAAAACCTCCAAAAAAGGCCAGACTACGGTTTACAACTGCACATGGGGACAAAGATCATACTTTTTGGAGAAATGTCCTCTGGTCTGATGAAACCAAAATAGATCTGTTTGGCCATAATGACCATCGTTATGTTTGGAGGGAAATGGGGGAGGCTTGCAAGCCAAAGAAAACCATCCCAACCGTGAAGCACGGGGGTGGCAGCATCATGTTGTGGGGGTGCTTTGCTGCAGGAGGGACTGGTGCACTTCACAAAATAGATGACACCATGAGGAAGGAAAATTATGTGGATATATTGAAGCATCATCTCAAGACATCAGTCAGGAAGTTAAAGCTTGGTCGCAAATGGGTCTTCCAAATGGACAATGACCCCAAGCATACTTCCAAAGTTGTGGAAAAATGGCTTAAGGACAACAAAGTCAAGGTATTTGAGTGTCCATCACAAAGCCCTGACCTCAATCCTATAGAAACGTTGTGGGCAGAACTGAGAAAGTGTTTGCGAGCAAGGAGAACTACAAACCTGACTCAGTTACACCAGGAGGAATGGGCCAAAATTCACCCAACTTATTGTGGGAAGCTTGTGGAAGGCTACCCGAAACTTTTGACCCAAGTTAAAAAATGTAAAGGCAATGCTACCAAATACTAATTGAGTGTATGTAAACTTCTGACTCACTGGGAATGTGATGAAAGAAATAAAAGCTGAAATAAATCATTCTCTCTACTATTATTCTGACATTTCACATTCTTAAAATAAGGCGCTGATCCTAACTGACCTAAGACAGGGAATTTTTACGAGGAAATAATGTCAGGAATCATGAAACTGAGTTTAAATGTGTTTGGCTAAGGTGTAAACTTCCGACTTCAATTGTACATACCTATACACAGACACACACACCATATGCACACGATGCCACTCACACTAATTTCCTGTTTGCTCAAACCTCTCAATGTTTAAGTTTAGGCATTAATTCAGAATGGTTATGGAAAGAGAGCCCATCCGCCAACCCCACCTCACTAGCAAACCACAACCCTACTTGATGATAATAACGTGCACTGTTACCCCTAGTGCCCGGTTTTGATAGCATCTCCTGACATCCTGGGACCTGGACACACGTCGAATAACCCCTTGGATCTCGAGTTACCTGACTGCTCCTCCATCCCAATCTCTCGTTCTGTCCTTTTCTCTCTCCCTCCCCTCTGGTTAATTTATCAGACTGTCTTCTCTCTCTCCAAACACACTGGTGATGCACAGATAGCATGGGCTGGTTATCAGGGACATTGAGACCTTGTGTGTGTGCTCGATCGCACACATGTATGTAGACCTTTGACACCTTCCTTGAGACATTTCCCTGATAAACCTTAGTCTTCTATCTCCCGTGGTGCTGCCAGTCTCTCTCTCCAGCTCCAGTGATCTACCATGTCCAGACTGGATGTATTGTAGATAACACAGTTACACACAAACGTGTGAACACACACACGCTCCCCATCTCAAACGAACAGACACACGGAAGAGTGTTGATAAGGCAGACTTGCCTGTCTGCCTGTGCATACTATAGATTAGACGTAGATATAGGTGACATAGAGAGGTTGAGTGGATGTAGAAGCATGGTTTGCAGATAAGAGGGCACGGCGTGAAGAGGGCACAACAAAACCTATTCCCCCTCAGGAGACTGAAAAGATTTGGCATGGGTCCTCAGATCCTCAAAAGGTTCTACAGCTGCACCATTGAGAGCATCCTGACCGGTTGCATCACTGCCTGGTATGGCAACCGGTCGGCCTCCGACCGCAAGGCACTACAGAGGGTAGTGCGTACAGCCCAGTACATCACTGGGGCCAAGCTTCCTGCCATCCAGGACCTCTATACCAGGCATTGTCAGAGGAAGGCCCTAAAAACTGTAAAAGACTCCAGCCATCCCAGTCATAGACTGTATTAAAAATAAAAACAGAAATACCTTATTTACATAAGTATTCTATTCTATAAGTATTTGCTATGAGACTCGAAATTGAGTTCAGGTGCATCCTGTTTCCATTGATCATTCTAGAAATATATCATCTTGACTGCAGTCCACCTGTGGTAAATTCAATTGATTCAGCATGATTTGGAAAGGCACACACCTGTTTATATATGGTACCACAGTTGACAGTGCATGTCAGAGCAAAACCCATCCATGAGGTCAAAGAAATTGTCCATAGAGCTCAGAGACAGGATTGTGTCAAGGCACAGATCTGGGGAAGGGTACCAAAAGATGTCGCCAGCATTGAAGGTCCGCAAGAACACAGTGGCCTCCATCATTCTTAAATGGAAGAAGTTTGGAATCACCAAGACTCTTCCTAGAGCTGTCCGCCCGCCCAAATTGAGCAATCGAGGGAGAAGGGCCTTGATCAGGGAGATGACCAAGAACCTGACAGAGTACCTCTGTGGAGATGGGAGAACCTTCCAGAAGGACAACCACCTCTGCAGCACTCCACCTATCAGGCCTTTATGGTAGAGTGGCCAGAACGAAGCCACGCTTCAGTAAAAGGCACATGACAGCCCATTTGCTAAAAGGCCTAAAGAACTAAAGAAACAAGATTCTCTGGTCTGATGAAACCGAGATTGAACTCTTTGGCCTGAATGCCAAGCGTCACATCTGGAGGAAGCCAGACACCGCTCATCAGTTGGCCTATACTATCCCACTGTGAAGCATGGTGGTGGTAGCACACAGCCAGACTTGAACCTGATCGAACATCTCTGGAGAGACTTGACAATAGCTGTGCAGTGATGCTCCCCATCCAACCTGACAGAGCTTGAGAGGATCTGCAGAGAAGAATGGGAGAAACTCCCCAAATACAGGTGAGCCAAGCTTGTAGCGTCATACCCAAGAAGACTCCAGGCTGTAATCGCTGCCAAAGGTGCTTCAACAAAGTACTGAGTAAAGGGTCTGAATACTTATGTCAATGTAATATTTAAGTTGGGTTTAAAAAATGTTTAAAAAAGAATGTTGGAAAAACCTGTTTTTGCTTTGTCATTATGGGGTATTGTGTATAGATTGATGAGGTAAAAAAAAACAATTTAATCCATTTTAGAATGAGACTGTAATGTAACAACATGTGGAGGGAGGGTTGTGTGTGATTTGATATAGTCGGTGTCAGCGTCTCTGTTTCCCCTTTGACCTTCAAGCAGGCGAAGACATGTGCACCCACACACACACACACACACCCACACACACACATGTGCACCCACACACACAATCACTTTGCCATGCATCTGTTAGTAGGCAACTAGACATGGCAGGTAGCCCAGTGATTAGAGCGTTGGTCCAGTAACCGAAAGGTTGCTGGATCAAATCCCTTAGCTGACAAGGTAAAAATCTGTCGTTCTGCCCCTGAACAAGGCAGTTAACCCACTGTTCCTAGGCCCCCATTGTAAATAAGAATTGGTTCTTAACTGACTTGCCTACTTAAATAAAGGTTAAATAAAACATTTAAAAAAAACATCAATCACTGATCCACTGGGGTTGTGTTTACAGACCGTGCTGCTCACACACACACACACACGCATACATACAGACACCATGATCAATGGACTGTGATTATCTGTATTTGGTTTGGCAGCAGATTGTGGAAGGGAGAGTGGAAAGACAAGAGAAAGACTGTGAAAGACTAAGTGCTTTAATGGGACTGAGAGGGAGATGTTGAGGGAGATTGAGAGGGAGATGTTGAATGAGATAGATAGGGGATGAGATGAAGATGGATAGTGGATGAGAGGGAGATGTATAGTGGATGAGAGATAGTGGATGAGAGGGAGATGTTGAGGGAGATAGTGGATGAGAGGGAGATGGATAGTGGATGAGAGGGAGATGGATAGTGGATGAGAGGGAGATGGATAGTGGATGAGAGGGAGATGGATAGTGGATGAGAGGGAGATGGATAGTGGATGAGAGGGAGATGGATAGTGGATGAGAGGGAGATGGATAGTGGATGAGAGAGATGTTGAGGGAGATGGATAGTGGATGAGAGGGAGATTTTGAGGATGAGAGGGAGATAGGGGATGAGAGGGAGATGGATAGTGGATGAGAGGGAGATGTTGAGAGAATAGATTGTGGATGAGAGGGAGATAGATAGGGGATGAGAGTGAGATAGATAGGGGATGAGAGGGAGATGGATAGGGGATGAGAGGGAGATGGATAGGGGATGAGAGGGAGATGGATAGTGGATGAGAGGGAGATGGATAGTGGATGAGAGGGAGATGGATAGTGGATGAGAGGGAGATGGATAGTGGATGAGAGGGAGATGGATAGTGGATGAGAGGGAGATGGATAGTGGATGAGAGGGAGATGGATAGTGGATGAGAGGGAGATGGATAGTGGATGAGAGGGAGATGGATAGTGGATGAGAGAGATGTTGAGGGAGATGGATAGTGGATGAGAGGGAGATTTGAGGATGAGGATGAGAGGGAGATGGATAGGGATGAGAGGGAGATGGATAGTGGATGAGAGGGAGATGTTGAGAGAATAGATTGTGGATGAGAGGGAGATAGATAGGGGATGAGAGTGAGATGGATAGGGATGAGAGGGAGATGGATAGGGGATGAGAGGGAGATGGATAGGGGATGAGAGGGAGATGGATAGTGGATGAGAGGGAGATGGATAGTGGATGAGAGGGAGATGGATAGTGGATGAGAGGGAGATGGATAGTGGATGAGAGGGAGATGGATAGTGGATGAGAGGGAGATGGATAGTGGATGAGAGGAGATGGATAGTGGATGAGAGGGAGATGGATAGTGGATGAGAGGGAGATGGATAGTGGATGAGAGGGAGATGGATAGTGGATGAGAGGGAGATGGATAGTGGATGAGAGGGAGATAGATAGTGGATGAGAGATGTTGAGGAGATGGATAGTGGATGAGAGGGAGATTTTGAGGATGAGAGGGAGATGGATAGTGGATGAGAGGGAGATGGATAGTGGATGAGAGGGAGATGGATAGTGGATGAGAGGGAGATGGATAGTGGATGAGAGGGAGATGGATTGTGGATGAGAGGAGATGGATAGTGGATGAGAGGGAGATGGATAGTGGATGAGAGGGAGATGGATAGTGGATGAGAGGGAGATGGATAGTGGATGAGAGGGAGATGGATAGTGGATGAGAGGGAGATGGATAGTGGATGAGAGGGAGATGGATAGTGGATGAGAGGGAGATGGATAGTGGATGAGAGGGAGATGGATAGTGGATGAGAGGGAGATGGATAGTGGATGAGAGGGAGATGGATAGTGGATGAGAGGGAGATGGAGAGGGAGAGGGAGATGGATAGTGGATGAGAGGGAGATGGATAGTGGATGAGAGGGAGATGGATAGTGGATGAGAGGGAGATGGATAGTGGATGAGAGAGATGTTGAGGGAGATGGATAGTGGATGAGAGGGAGATTTTGAGGATGAGAGGGAGATAGGGGATGAGAGGGAGATGGATAGTGGATGAGAGGGAGATGGATAGTGGATGAGAGGGAGATGGATAGTGGATGAGAGGGAGATGGATAGTGGATGAGAGGGAGATGGATTGTGGATGAGAGGGAGATGGATAGTGGATGAGAGGAGATGGATAGTGGATGAGAGGGAGATGGATAGTGGATGAGAGGGAGATGGATAGTGGATGAGAGGGAGATGGATAGTGGATGAGAGGGAGATGGATAGTGGATGAGAGGGAGATGGATAGTGGATGAGAGGGAGATGGATAGTGGATGAGAGGGAGATGGATAGTGGATGAGAGGGAGATGGATAGTGGATGAGAGGAGATGGATAGTGGATGAGAGGGAGATGGATAGTGGATGAGAGGGAGATGGATAGTGGATGAGAGGGAGATGGATAGTGGATGAGAGGGAGATGGATAGTGGATGAGAGGGAGATGGATAGTGGATGAGAGGGAGATGGATAGTGGATGAGAGGGAGATGGATAGTGGATGAGAGGGAGATGGATAGTGGATGAGAGGGAGATGGATAGGGGATGAGAGGGAGATGGATAGTGGATGAGAGGGAGATGGATAGTGGATGAGAGGGAGATGGATAGTGGATGAGAGGGAGATGGATAGTGGATGAGAGGGAGATGGATAGTGGATGAGAGGGAGATGGATAGGGGATGAGAGGGAGATGGATAGGGGATGAGAGGGAGATGGATAGGGGATGAGAGGGAGATGGATAGGGGATGAGAGGGAGATGGATAGGGATGAGAGGGAGATGGATAGGGGATGAGAGGGAGATGGATAGGGGATGAGAGGGAGATGGATAGGGGATGAGAGGGAGATGGATAGGGGATGAGAGGGAGATGGATAGGGATGAGAGGGAGATGGATAGGGGATGAGAGGGAGATAGATAGTGGATGAGAGGGAGATAGATAGTGGATGAGAGGGAGATTTTGAGGGAGATGGGGGATGAGAGGGAGATAGGGGATGAGAGGGAGATGTTGAGGGAGATAGATAGATAGATAGATAGATAGATAGATAGGGGATGAGAGGGAGATAGATAGGGGATGAGAGGGAGATAGATAGTGGATGAGAGAGATGTTGAGGGAGATAGATAGTGGATGAGAGAGAGATGTTGAGGGAGATAGATAGTGGATGAGAGGGAGATTTTGAGGATGAGAGGGAGATAGGGGATGAGAGGGAGATGGATAGTGGATGAGAGGGAGATGTTGAGAGAATAGATTGTGGATGAGAGGGAGATAGGGGATGAGAGTGAGATAGATAGGGGATGAGAGGGAGATAGATAGTGGATGAGAGAGATGTTGAGGGAGATAGATAGTGGATGAGAGGGAGATAGGGGATGAGAGGGAGATGGATAGTGGATGAGAGGGAGATGTTGAGAGAATAGATTGTGGATGAGAGGGAGATAGGTAGTGGGAGAGAGGGAGATAGATAGAGGGAGATAGATAGTGGGGGAGAGGGAGATAGAAAGTGGGAGAGAGAGATGTTGAGGGAGATAGATAGTGGATGAGAGGGAGATTTTGAGGATGAGAGGGAGATAGGGGATGAGAGGGAGATGGATAGTGGATGAGAGGGAGATGTTGAGAGAATAGATTGTGGATGAGAGGGAGATAGGTAGTGGGAGAGAGGGAGATAGATAGTGGGAGAGAGGGAGATAGATAGAGGGAGATAGATAGCGGGGGAGAGGGAGATAGAAAGTGGGAGAGAGGGAGAAAGTGAGAGAGAGAATTAGAGGAAAAAAATAATTAAGGAAAGAGAAGTTGCAAGGGAGGCGTGACTGACAGAGAGAAAGTGAAAGATAAAGAGGGAGAGTAAGAGTGACAGGGAGAGCGAGAGTGACAGAGAGCGGCAGAGTGAGAGAGGATAGTGGAGTGACCTTCTGCCAGGTACTTACTAACGAGCCGACAGGGAACGTCTCCACCCTGCCATTACCCAGGTCACTTCACTCCTAGTACCGGCCAGTCAGCAGACAGACCTGCCTCTGCCCCTTGTCCCTTTAGAACATTGTAGCTGAAACACACTGCTGTCTACTGTATCAGCTAGAACTGACTGGTAATAGGCACCATTTCAGATTGTGTAACTGTGAGAAAGACTTCTGATTTTGCTAAGCTAGTTTTCATAATTGTGTGGGTGTGAGTGTGTGCGGGTGGGGAGTCTGACTGATTTAAGGTTTTGATTACACACCTATTAGGGTGTCAAAGGCCCTGGGGTGTTGAGACTACACCACTGCTGAAACAGTACCAGGCTAGCGTTAACCTGTTTGGGATAGGGGACAACATTTTCACGTTCGGATAAAAAGCGTGCTCAGAGTAAACTACCTGCTACTCAAGCCCAAAAGCAAATATATGCATATTAACAGTAGATTTGGATAGAAAACACTCTGAAGTTTCTAAAACTGTTTGAATGATGAATGTGAGTATAGCAGAACTCATATGGCAGGCGAAAACCTGAGAAAAATCCAACCAGCAAGTGGGAAATCTGAGGTTTGTAGTTTTTCAACTCATTGCCTATCGAATATACAGTGTCTATTGGGGTCATATTGCACTTCCTAAGGCTTCCACTAGATGTTAACAGTCTTTAGAATGTTGTTTCAGGCTTCTAGTGTGAAGGGGGAGACAATGAGAGCTGTTTCAACCAGAGGTCTGACAGAAGGCCATGAGCTGATCACGTGCGCGCCCGTCAGAGCGACCTGCGTTCCATTGCATTTCTTAAGGAATTCTCCTATTGGAACATTTTTGAAGATTTATGTTAAAAACATCCTAAAGATTGATTCTATACATTGTTTGACATGTTTCTACGAGCTGTAATATAACTTTTTGAACTTTTCGTATATGAATTTTCGCCTGGACTTATGTGAACTAAACGCTCTAACAAAAGGAGGTATTTGGACATAAATGATGGACTTTATTAAACAAAACAAACATTTATTGTGGAACTGGGATTCCTTAAGGTGCATTCTGATGAAGATCATCAAAGGTAAGTGAATATTTGTAATGCTATTTCTACCTTTTACTGACTCCACAACATGGCGGGTATCTGTACGGCTTGTTTTTGTGTCTGAGCGCCGTACTCAGATTATTGCATGGTTTGCTTTTACCGAAAAGCTTTTTTGAAATATGACACAGCGGTTGCATAAAGGAGAAGCATATCTATAATTCTGTGCATAACACTTGTATCTTTTATCAAAGTTTATGATGAGTTATTCTGTAAATTGATGTGGCTCTCTGCAAATTCGCCGGATGTTTTCGAGGCACAACATTACTGAACATAACGCGCCAATGTAAACTGAGACTTTTGGATATAAATATGAACTTTATCGAACAAAACATACATGTATTGTGTAACATGAAGTCATATGAGTGCCATCTGATGAAGATCATCAAAGGTTAGTGATTAATTAAAAAAAAAAAAAAATGATTTCACCTTTATTTAACCAGGTAGGCTAGTTGAGAACAAGTTCTCATTTGCAACTGCGACCTGGCCAAGATAAAGCATAGCAGTGTGAACAGACAACAGAGAGTTACACATGGAGTAAACAATTAACAAGTCAATAACACAGTAGAAAAAAAGGGAGTCTATATACATTGTGTGCAAAAGGCATGAGGAGGTAGGCGAATAATTACAATTTTGCAGATTAACACTGGAGTGATAAATGATCAGAAGGTCATGTACAGGTAGAGATATTGGTGTGCAAAAGAGCAGAAAAGTAAATAAATAAAAAACAGTATGGGGATGAGGTAGGTAAAAATGGGTGGGCTATTTACCGATAGACTATGTACAGCTGCAGCGATCGGTTAGCTGCTCAGATAGCAGATGTTTGAAGTTGGTGAGGGAGATAAAAGTCTCCAACTTCAGCGATTTTTGCAATTCGTTCCAGTCACAGGCAGCAGAGAACTGGAACGAAAGGCGGCCAAATGAGGTGTTGGCTTTAGGGATGATCAGTGAGATACACCTGCTAGAGCGCGTGCTACGGATGGGTGTTGCCATCGTGACCAGTGAACTGAGATAAGGCGGAGCTTTACCTAGCATGGACTTGTAGGTGACCTGGAGCCAGTGGGTCTGGCGACTAATATGTAGCGAGGGCCAGCCGACTAGAGCATACAGGTCGCAGTGGTGGGTGGTATAAGGTGCTTTCGTGACAAAACGGATGGCACTGTGATAAACTGCATCCAGTTTGCTGAGTAGAGTGTTGGAAGCAATTTTGTAGATGACATCGCCGAAGTCGAGGATCGGTAGGATAGTCAGTTTTACTAGGGTAAGTTTGGCGGCGTGAGTGAAGGAGGCTTTGTTGCGGAATAGAAAGCCGACTCTAGATTTGATTTTCGATTGGAGATGTTTGGAAGGAGAGTTTACAGTCTAGCCAGACACCTAGGTACTTATAGATGTCCACATATTCAAGGTCGGAACCAGGCAGCGAACGGTTGAAAAGCATTTGGTTTTACTAGCGTGTAAGAGCAGTTGGAGGCCACGGAAGGAGTGTTGTATGGCATTGAAGCTCGTTTGGAGGTTAGATAGCACAGTGTCCAAGGACGGGCCGGAAGTATATAGAATGGTGTCGTCTGCGTAGAGGTGGATCAGGGAATCGCCCGCAGCAAGCGCAACATCATTGATATATACAGAGAAAAGAGTCGCCCAGAGAATTGAACCCTGTGGCACCCCCATAGAGACTGCCAGAGGACCGGACAGCATGCCCTCCGATTTGACACACTGAACTCTGTCTGCAAAGTAGTTGGTGAACCAGGCAAGGCAGTCATCAGAAAAATCGAGGCTACTGAGTCTGCCGATAAGAATATGGTGATTGACAGAGTCGAAAGCCTTGGCAAGGTCGATGAAGACGGCTGCACAGTACTGTCTTTCATCGATGGTGGTTATGATATCGTTTAGTACCTTGAGCGTGGCTGAGGTGCACCTGTGACCGGCTCGGAAACCAGATTGCACAGCGGAGAAGAATTTGATATCTTTCTTCTTTTTGTGACTCCTCTCTTTGGCTGGTAAATGGCTGTATGTGTTTTTTTCTGACTAGGCTCTGACCTAACATAATCATATGGTGTGCTTTCGCTGTAAAGCTTTTTTGAAATCCGACACGATGGGTAGATTAACAAGAAGTGTAGCTTTAATTTGGTTTATTGCACTTGTGAATATATTAAAGTTAAATATTTCTAAAAAATCATTTTGAATTTCACGCTCTGCCTTTTCAGCGGATGTTGTCAAAGCGGAACCCCTAGCCTAACAAGTTTTAACCAACTGTATGCTAACTCCAACACACACAGAGACTGGCCCAGGCGCTAACGAATGCTAACTCCAATGCCCAGACTGGTCCAGGCTAACACGCTAACCAACGCTAACTCCACCACTCACAAACACTGGTCCAGGCTAAAGTGCTAACGAATGCTAACTCCAACACTCACAGACTGGTCCAGGCTAAGGTGCTAACCAACACTACCTTCACCACTCACGAACACTTTCCCAGGCTTATGCTAACCAACACTAAGTCCACCACACTCTCTCTCCTCCACTGTTCAGGAATTCACTTTGCATATCCCTCTTCATATCTGATTGGTACAGACATGGCTCAATGACAGCTG
>NC_056445.1:23275348-23307848 GCF_018296145.1 Oncorhynchus tshawytscha
TATAGTATATATATATATAACGTTTGAATGGTAGTGTATATATATATAGTATATATATATATAACGTTTGAATGGTAGTGTATATATATATAGTATATATATATATAACGTTTGAATGGTAGTGTATATATATATAGTATATATATATATATAACGTTTGAATGGTAGTGTATATATATATAGTATATATATATATATAACGTTTGAATGGTAGTGTATGTTTTTCTTAATGTTTTACAAATGAATGAAAAATGAAAATCTGAAATGTAAAGCGTCAGCAAGTATTCAACCTCTTTGTTATGGTCAGCCTCAATACGTTCAGTAGTAAAAATGTGCTTAACAAATCACATAATAAGTTGCATGGACTCACTCTGTGTACAATAATAGTGTTTAACATTATTTTTGAATGTCTGCCTCAGCTCGGCCACTCTCCATATTTTCAAGCATAGTTGTGGCTGTTCATGTTATGGGTATGCTTGTAATCGTTAGGACGGGGGAGTTGTCCAGATAAAATATTTACAAAATGGAGCTAAGCACAGGCAAAATCCTAGAGGAAAACCTGGTGGAGTCTGCTTTCCACCAGACACTGGGAGATTAAATCGCCTTTCAGCAGGACAATAACCTAAAACGCAAGGCCAACTTTCCACTGGAGTTGCTTACCAAGAAGACCGTGAATGTTCCTGAATGGCCGAGTTACAGATGTTGACTTAAGTCTGCTGAAAATCTATGGCAAGACCTGAAAATGGTTGTCTAGCAATGATCAGCAACCACTTTGACAGACCTTGAAGAAGTTTGAAAATAATAATGGGCAAATATTGCACAATCCAGGTGTGGAAAACTCTTAGAGACTCACCCAGAAAGACTCACAGCTGTAATTGCTGCCAAGATGCTTCTACAAAGTATTGACTTGGGTATGAATACTAATGTGAATCAGATATTTATGTGTTTCATTTTCAATACATTTGCTAAAATATCAACATGTTTTCACTTTCACATTATGTGGTATTGTGTGTAGATGGATGAGAAAAATAAATACAGTATGTAATCTATTTTGAATTCAGGCCATAACACAACAAAATGTGGAATAAGTGAAGGGGTATGAATACTTTCTGAATGCACTGTATGTTCTGGTTACGGCCTTTTGCTGTGTCATTTCCTGCTTTGTATGGCTGTGTTGCTAAGGCAACCCCTTTGGATTTGGAAACTAAATGACTTTATTCACTCCAAGAGGAAAGGTTATTTAGAAATGCACTTTATTAAGGAGAATCAACTCAAATGATACTCAAGTGAATTTTACCTCCTTTACATTGACAAAAAATCTGTACTTAATTATTGAAATATACTGACAGGACATATAATCATTAGACTCATTTGAATAATGATGTTTCCTTCCCCTGATACAACGTTACAAAATGAAGTGTGTGCAAATGGCAATAATGAACATGCCATCAAAATATTATTTTACCTCCCATGTGCTGTTTTCCATTCATTAGTGTAGATTATGTCTTTCCACTCCCTCCCTTGTTCCCAGAGAGGCTTTGCACACACACACACGCGAACATGGACACACACACACACACACACACACACACACACACACACACACACACACACACACACTTCCAGCTCCATCAATTTACCCTGGAATCTCCCAACCTGCACTAGGCCCAATTAGAATAATGACTATCCGTACATTAACACACAATTCCTCACTCACACCTGGTGTCTGCTGGAAATAATGGGTTTCACCATTGGGCATGACATTGAAAGCATAACACACTGTACACACGTGCGCATACACACACTAACACACATTCTGTCATTCTCTCTCACACGCACATATACACTCTCTCGCTCTCAATTCAATTCAAGGGGCTTTATATATATCCACCTTTATTGGCATGGGAAACATATGTTTACATTGCCACAGCAATTGAAATGGATCAACAAAAGTGAATTAAACAATAAAAAGTGAACAGTAAAATTTACACTCATACAAGTTCCAAAATAATAGACATTTCAAATGTCATGTCTATATACAGTGTTGTAACGATGTGAAAATAGTTAAAGTAAAAAGAGAAAATAAATCAACATAAATATGGGTTGTAATTACAATTGTGTTTGTTCTTCACTGGTTGCCCTTTTCTAGTGGCAACAGGTCACAAATCTTGCTTCCCCCAGTAGATATGGTAGTTTATCAAAATTGGATTTGTTTTCGAATTCTTTGTGGATCTGTGTAATCTCAGGGAAATATGTTTGTCTATTATGGTCATACATTGGGTAGGAGGTTAGGAAGTGCAGCTCAGTTTCCACCTCCTTTTGTGGGCAGTGTGCACATACAGTGGGGCAAAAAAGTATTTAGTCAGCAACCAATTGTGCAAGTTCTCCCACTTAAAAAGATGAGAGGCCTGTAATTTTCATCATAGGTACACTTCAACTATGACAGGCAAAATGAGAAAAAAAAATACAGAAAATCACATTGGAGGATTTTTAAAATTAATTTATTTGCAAATTATGGTGGAAAATAAGTATTTGGTCAATAACAAAAGTTTATCTCAATACTTTGTTATATACCCTTTGTTGGCAATGACAGAGGTCAAACGTTTTCTGTAAGTCTTCACACACTGTTGCTGGTATTTTGGCCCATTCCTCCATGCAGATTTCCTCTAGAGCAGTGATGTTTTGGGGCTGTTGCTGGGCAACACGGACTTTCAACTCCCTCCAAAGATTTTCTATGGGGTTGAGATCTGGTGACTGGCTAGGCCACTACAGGACCTTGAAATGCTTCTTACGAAGCCACTCCTTCGTTGCCCGGGCGGTGTGTTTGGGATCATTGTCATGCTGAAAGACCCAGCCATGTTTCATCTTCAATGCCCTTGCTGATGGAAGGAGGTTTTCACTCAAGATCTCACGATACATGGCCCCATTCATTATTTCCTTTACACGGATCAGTCATCCTGGTCCCTTTGCAGAAAAACAGCCCCAAAGCATGATGTTTCCACCCCCATGCTTCACCTTAGGTATGGTGTTCTTTGGATGCAACTCAGCATTCTTTGTCCTCCAAACACGACGAGTTGAGTTTTTACCAAAAAGTTATATTTTGGTTTCATCTGACCATATGACATTCAATCTTCCAATCATCCAAATGCTCTCTAGCAAACTTCAGACGGGCCTGGACATGTACTGGCTTAAGCAGGGGGACACGTCTGGCACTGCAGGATTTGAGTCTCTGGCGGCGTAGTGTGTTACTGATGGTAGGCTTTGTTACTTTGGTCCCAGCTCTCTGCAGGTCATTCACTAGGTCCCCCCATGTGGTTCTGGGATTTTTGCTCACCGTTCTTGTGATCATTTTGACCGCACGGGGTGAGATCTTGCGTGGAGCTCCAGATCGAGGGAGATTATCAGTGGTCTTCTATGTCTTCCATTTCCTAATAATTGCTCCCACAGTTGATTTCTTCAAACCAGCTGCTTACCTATTGCAGATTCAGTCTTCCCAGCCTGGTGCAGGTCTACAATTTTGTTTCTGGTGTCCTTTGACAGCTCTTTGGTCTTGGCCATAGTGGAGTTTGGAGTGTGACTGTTTGAGGTTGTGGACAGGTGTCTTTTATACTGCTAACAAGTTCAAACAGGTGCCATTAATACAGGTAACGAGTGGAGGACAGAGGAGCCTCTTAAAGAAGAAGTTACAGGTCTGTGAGAGCCAGAAATCTTGCTTGTTTGTAGGTGACCAAATACTTATTTTGCACCATCATTTGCTAATAAATTCATTAAAAATCCTACAATGTGATTTTCTGGATTTTTTTTTCTCATTTTGTCTGTCATAGTTGAGGTGTACCTATGATGAAAATTACAGGCCTCTCTCATCTTTTTAAGTGGGAGAACTTGCACAATTGGTGGCTGACTAAATACTTTTTTGCCCCACTGTAGCCTGTCTTCTCTTGAGAGCCAGGTCTGCCTACGGTGGCCTTTCTCAATAGCAAGGCTAAGCTCACTGAGACTGTACATAGTCAAAGATTTCCTTAATTTTGGGTCAGTCACAGTGGTCAGGTATGCTGCCACTGTGTACTCTCTATTTAGGGCCAATTAGCCTTCTAGTTTGCTCTGTTCTCTCAATTAAATTTCAAATCTCTCGGTCTCTCTCTCTCTCTACACCTCACTCCAGTGTGAAAAAGGGGCTTTGCCTAATGAGCATGACATTAACACATGCAAGCACACACACACACACACACACACATACACAACTAAATGAGTCGTTTGTGTCAGGTGGGGGAGATAAATAATAGAAGAGGGAGTGTTGCTCCTACTCCCCCTCTTTCTCATGTTCCCTGATCTGAAACCTGATATTCCATGTGGAACAGTAACTTTACAAGCGAGCTGACGTAGAGTGTGTGTTTCTCCGTGATTGTGTGTGCGAGTGTGTGTGTGCTCTGAACAGGGGTGGAGTGTTTATTAACCGTCCAATTGTCAGCCATGACATGTTCATTAGCTGGCCTTGCATTGTGAAGACTGAGACCCTTGAGAGGTGTGTCTGAGGTCTTAATGAACCGGGAGGGAGGGAGGAAGGGCAGATGGAAAGGGAGGGGGAGAGGAAGAGAAAGAGAAGGGGCGAATGGGGCAAGAAAGTTGGAGAAGAGTGTAGCATCACAGAGGAAGAGGAAAGAAGTGTAGCATCACAGAGGGAGAGGAGTGTAGCATCACAGAGGGAGAGGAGTGTAGCATCACAAAGGGAGATGAGAGAAGTGTAGCATCACAGAGGGAGAGGAGAGAAGTGTAGCATCACAGAGGGAGAGGAGAGAAGTGTAGCATCACAGAGGGAGAGGACTGTAGCATCACAGAGGGAGAGGACTGTAGCATCACAGAGGGAGAGGAGTGTAGCATCACAGAGGGAGAGGAAAGAAGTGTAGCATCACAGAGGGAGAGGACTGTAGCATCACAGAGGGAGAGGAGAGGAGTGTAGCCTCACAGAGGGAGATGAGAGAAGTGTAGCATCACAGAGAGAGATGAGAGAAGTGTAGCATCACAGAGGGAGAGGAGAGAAGTGTAGCCTCACAGAGGGAGATGAGAGAAGTGTAGCATCACAGAGGGAGATGAGAGAAGTGTAGCATCACAGAGGGAGAGGAGTGTAGCATCACAGAGGGAGAGGAGTGTAGCATCACAGAGGGAGAGGAAGTGTAGCATCACAGAGGGAGAGGACTGTAGCATCACAGAGGGAGAGGAGTGTAGCATCATCACAGAGGGAGAGGAGGTAGCATCACAGAGGGAGAAGTGTAGCATCACAGAGGGAGAGGAGTGTAGCATCACAGAGGGAGAGGAAAGAAGTGTAGCATCACAGAGGGAGAGGAGAGGAGTGTAGCCTCACAGAGGGAGATGAGAGAAGTGTAGCATCACAGAGGGAGAGGAGAGAAGTGTAACATCACAGAGGGAGAGGACTGTAGCATCACAGAGGGAGAGGACTGTAGCATCACAGAGGGAGAGGACTGTAGCATCACAGGGGAGAGGAGTGTAGCATCACAGAGGGAGAGGAAAGAAGTGTAGCATCACAGAGGGAGAGGACTGTAGCATCACAGAGGGAGGGAGAGGAGTGTAGCATCACAGAGGGAGATGAAAGAAGTGTAGCATCACAGAGTGTAGTATCACAGAGGAGAGGAGTGTAGCATCACAGAGGGAGAGGAGTGTAGCCTCACAGAGGGAGAGGAGTGTAGCATCACAGAGGGAGAGGAGTGTAGCATCACAGAGGGAGAGGAGTGTAGCATCACAGAGGGAGAGGAAAGAAGTGTAGCATCACAGAGGGAGAGGACTGTAGCATCACAGAGGGAGAGGAGAGGAGTGTAGCATCACAGAGGGAGATGAGAGAAGTGTAGCATCACAGAGGGAGAGGAGTGTAGCATCACAGAGGGAGAGGAGTGTAGCATCACAGAGGGAGAGGAGTGTAGCCTCACAGAGGGAGAGGAGTGTAGCATCACAGAGGGAGAGGAGTGTAGCATCACAGAGGGAGAGGAGTGTAGCATCACAGAGGGAGAGGAAAGAAGTGTAGCATCACAGAGGGAGAGGACTGTAGCATCACAGAGGGAGAGGAGAGGAGTGTAGCATCACAGAGGGAGATGAGAGAAGTGTAGCATCACAGAGGGAGAGGAGTGTAGCATCACAGAGGGAGAGGAGTGTAGCATCACAGAGGGAGAGGAGTGTAGCCTCACAGAGGGAGAGGAGTGTAGCCTCACAGAGGGAGAGGAGTGTAGCATCACAGAGGGAGAGGAGTGTAGCATCACAGAGGGAGAGGAGTGTAGCATCACAGAGGGAGAGGAAAGAAGTGTAGCATCACAGAGGGAGAGGACTGTAGCATCACAGAGGAGAGAGAGGAGTGTAGCATCACAGAGGGAGATGAGAGAAGTGTAGCATCACAGAGGGAGAGGAGTGTAGCATCACAGAGGGAGAGGAGTGTAGCCTCACAGAGGGAGAGGAGTGTAGCATCACAGAGGGAGAGGAGTGTAGCATCACAGAGGGAGAGGAGTGTAGCATCACAGAGGGAGAGGAGTGTAGCATCACAGAGGGAGAGGAGTGTAGCATCACAGAGGGAGAGGAGTGTAGCCTCACAGAGGGAGAGGAGTGTAGCCTCACAGAGGGAGAGGAGTGTAGCCTCACAGAGGGAGATGAGAGAAGTGTAGCATCACAGGGGGAGAGGAGTGTAGCATCACAGAGGGAGATGAGAGAAGTGTAGCATCACAGGGGGAGAGGAGAGGAGTGTAGCATCACAGAGGGAGATGAGAGAAGTGTAGCATCACAGGGGGAGAGGAGTGTAGCATCACAGAGGGAGATGAGAGAAGTGTAGCATCACAGGGGGAGAGGAGAGGAGTGTAGCATCACAGAGGGAGAGGAGAGGAGTGTAGCATCACAGAGGGAGATGAGAGAAGTGTAGCATCACAGGGGGAGAGGAGAGAAGTGTAGCATCACAGAGGGAGATGAGAGAAGTGTAGCATCACAGGGGGAGAGGAGAGAAGTGTAGCATCACAGGGGGAGAGGAGAGAAGTGTAGCATCACAGAGGGAAATGAGAGAAGTGTAGCATTACAGGGGGAGAGGAGTGTAGCCTCACAGGGGGAGAGGAGAGGAGTGTAGCATCACAGAGGGAGATGAGAGAAGTGTAGCATCACAGGGGGAGAGGAGTGTAGCATCACAGGGGGAGAGGAGTGTAGCATCACAGAGGGAAATGATAGAAGTGCAGCCTCACAGCGGGAGATGAGAGAAGTGTAGCATCACAGAGGGAGAGGAGAGAAGTGTAGCATCACAGAGGGAGAGGAGAGAAGTGTAGCATCACAGGGGGAGAGGAGAGAAGTGTAGCATCACAGAGGGAGATGAGAGAAGTGTATTATCACAGAGGGAGAGGAGAGAAGTGTAGCATCACAGAGGGAGAGGAGTGTAGCATCACAGAGGGAGAGGAGAGAAGTGTAGCATCACAGAGGGAGAGGAGAGAAGTGTAGCATCACAGAGGGAGAGGAGTGTACCTGTCAGTACAGGTGCATCAAAGCTGGGACCGAGAGACTGAAAAACAGCTTCTATCTCAAGGCCATCAGACTGTTAAACAGCCACCACTAACATTGAGTGGCTACTGCCAACACACTGTCAATGACACTGACTCTACTCCAGCCACTTTAATCATGGGAATTGATGGGAAATGATGTAAATATATCACTAGCCACTTTAAACAATGCTACCTTATATAATGTTACTTACCCTACATTGTTCATCTCATATGCATACGTTGATACTGTACTCTATATCATCGACTGCATCCTTATGTAATACATGTATCACTAGCCACTTTAACTATGCCACTTGGTTTACATACTTATCTCATATGTATATACTGTACTCGATATCATCTACTGTATCTTGCCTATGCTGCTCTGTACCATCACTCATTCATATATCCTTATGTACATATTCTTTATCCCCTTACACTGTGTATGACAGTAGTTTTTTTTGGAATTGTTAGTTAGATTACTTGCTCGTTATTACTGCATTGTCGGAACTAGAAGCACAAGCATTTCGCTACACTCGCATTAACATCTGCTAACCATGTGTATGTGACAAATAAAATTTGATTTGATTTGATTTGGAGAGTAGCATCACAGAGGGAGAGGAGAGAAGTGTAGCATCACAGGGGGAGAGGAGAGAAGTGTAACATCACAGGGGGAGAGGAGAGAAGTGTAGCATCACAGGGGGAGAGGAGAGAAGTGTAGCATCACAGAGGGAGAGGAGAGAAGTGTAACATCACAGGGGAGAGGAGAGAAGTGTAGCATCACAGGGGGAGAGGAGAGAAGTGTAGCATCACAGAGGGAGAGGAGAGAAGTGTAGCATCACAGGGGAGAGGAGAGAAGTGTAGCATCACAGGGAGAGGGGAGAAGTGTAGCATCACAGGGGAGAGGAGAGAAGTGTAGCATCACAGGGGAGAGGAGAGAAGTGTAGCATCACAGGGGAGAGGAGAGAAGTGTAGCATCACAGAGGGAGAGGAGAGAAGTGTAGCATCACAGAGGGAGAGGAGAGAAGTGTAGCATCACAGGGGAGAGGAGTGTAGCCTCACAGAGTGTAGCCTCACAGAGGAGAGAAGTGTAGCATCACAGAGGGAGAGGAGTGTAGCATCACAGAGGGGAGCATCACAGAGGGAGAGGAAAGAAGTGTAGCATCACAGAGGGAGAGGACTGTAGCATCACAGAGGGAGAGGAGAGGAGTGTAGCATCACAGAGGGAGATGAGAGAAGTGTAGCATCACAGAGGGAGAGGAGTGTAGCATCACAGAGGGAGAGGAGTGTAGCCTCACAGAGGGAGAGGAGTGTAGCATCACAGAGGGAGAGGAGTGTAGCCTCACAGAGGGAGAGGACTGTAGCATCACAGAGGAAGAGGAAAGAAGTGTAGCATCACAGAGGGAGAGGAGTGTAGCCTCACAGAGGGAGAGGAGTGTAGCATCACAGAGGGAGAGTGTAGCATCACAGAGGGAGGAGGTAGCATCACAGAGGGAGAAGTGTAGCCTCACAGAGGGAGAGAGGAGTGTAAGCCTCACAGAGGGGAGGAGTGTAGCCTCAAGTGTAGCATCACAGAGGGGAGCATCACAGAGGGAGATGAGAGAAGTGTAGCATCACAGGGGAGAGGAGAGAAGTGTAGCATCACAGAGGGAGATGAGAGAAGTGTAGCATCACAGGGGAGAGGAGTGTAGCATCACAGAGGGAGATGAGAGAAGTGTAGCATCACAGGGGGAGGAGGAGGAGTGTAGCATCACAGGGGGAGAGGAGAGAAGTGTAGCATCACAGAGGGAGAGGGAGGAGTGTAGCATCACAGAGGGAGATGAGAGAAGTGTAGCATCACAGGGGAGAGGAGAGAAGTGTAGCATCACAGAGGGAGATGAGAGAAGTGTAGCATCACAGGGGAGAGGAGAGAAGTGTAGCATCACAGGGGGAGAGGAGAGAAGTGTAGCATCACAGAGGGAAATGAGAGAAGTGTAGCATCACAGGGGAGAGGAGTGTAGCATCACAGAGGGAGAGGAGTGTAGCATCACAGGGGAGAGGAGAGGAGTGTAGCATCACAGAGGGAGATGAGAGAAGTGTAGCATCACAGGGGGAGAGGAGTGTAGCATCACAGAGGGAAATGAGAGAAGTGCAGCCTCACAGCGGGAGATGAGAGAAGTGTAGCATCACAGAGGGAGAGGAGAGAAGTGTAGCATCACAGAGGGAGAGGAGAGAAGTGTAGCATCACAGAGGGAGAGGAGAGAAGTGTAGCATCACAGGGGGAGAGGAGAGAAGTGTAGCATCACAGAGGGAGATGAGAGAAGTGTATTATCACAGAGGGAGAGGAGAGAAGTGTAGCATCACAGAGGGAGAGGAGTGTAGCATCACAGAGGGAGAGGAGAGAAGTGTAGCATCACAGAGGGAGAGGAGAGAAGTGTAGCATCACAGAGGAGAGGAGTGTACCTGTCAGACAGGTGCATCAAAGCTGGGCGAGAGATCACATCTCAAGGCCATCAGAGTTAAACAGGAGAGAAGTGTCAATGACACATCACAGCCACTTTAATCATGGGAATTGATGGGAAATGATGTAAATATATCACTAGCCACTTTAAACAATCTACTTATATAATGTTACTTACCCTACATTGTTCATCTCATATGCAGAGTTGATACTGTACTCTATATCATCGACTGCATCCTTATGTAATACATGTATCAAGCCACTTTAACTATGCCACTTGGAGACATACTTATCTCATATGTATATACTGTGATATCATCACTGAGGGAGATGCTGAAGTGTACCATCACAGAGGGATGTACAGGAGAGAAGTGTATGACAGTAGTTTTTTCACATTGTTAGTTAGATTACTTGAGTTATTACTGCATTGGAACTAGAAGAGGAGAGACTCGCATTAACATCTGTAACCAGCATCAAATCAAATTTGATTTGATTTGATTTGGAGAGTAGCATCACAGAGGGAGAGGAGAGAAGTGTAGCATCACAGGGGAGAGGAGAGAAGTGTAACATCACAGGGGAGAGGAGAGAAGTGTAGCATCACAGGGGAGAGGAGAGAAGTGTAGCATCACAGAGGGAGAGGAGAGAAGTGTAACATCACAGGGGAGAGGAGAGAAGTGTAGCATCACAGAGGGAGAGGAGAGAAGTGTAGCATCACAGAGGGAGAGGAGAGAAGTGTAGCATCACAGGGGAGAGGAGAGAAGTGTAACATCACAGAGGGGAGAGGAGAGAAGTGTAGCATCACAGAGGGAGAGGAGAGAAGTGTAGCATCACAGGGGGAGAGGAGAGAAGTGTAGCATCACAGGGGAGAGGAGAGAAGTGTAGCATCACACAGGGGAGAGGAGAGAAGTGTAGCATCACAGGGGAGAGGAGAGAAGTGTAGCATCACAGAGGGAGAGGAGAGAAGTGTAGCATCACAGAGGGAGAGGAGAGAAGTGTAGCATCACAGAGGGAGAGGAGAGAAGTGTAACATCACAGAGGGAGTGAAGTGTAGCATCACAGGGGGAGAGGAGTGAAGTGTAGCATCACAGGGGGAGAGGAGTGAAGTGTAGCATCACAGAGGGAGAGGAGAGGAAAACTATATAATGTGAGTATGAATGTTGATGAATACAGTCATTATGATGAGGATTACATATACACAAGGAGAGAGACACACATTCACCTACTTTGTACTCCTATGTTGTGTTCACTTATTCAAAATATGGGGCAGACCTGGCTCCTGCTCAACAGCTGGTGAATCCCCAGACCTTCAATCTTCATGGGCGTGTTTTGGGGAACATACAGTATCTCATATACTGGTACAAATACCAGAAACATGTCAAATATACAGTGCTGTGAAAAAGTATTTGCCCCCTTTCTAATTTACTCTACTTTTGAATGTTTTTTATCTGATCTTCAACCAAAACCTAATATTAGATCAAGAGAACCTGAGTGAACTAATAACACAACTACCTATTTATTTCACAAACAAAGTTATGCAACACCCAATTCCCCTGTGTGAAAAAGTAATTGCCCCATTTCACTCAGTAATGGGTTGTGCCATCTTTCACTGCAATGACTCCAACCAAACGCTTCCTGTAGTTGTTGATCAGTCTCTCACGTCACTGGAGGAATTTTGGTTGACTCTTGCATGCAGAACTGCTGTAACTCAGTGACATTTGTGGGTTTTCAAGCATGAACTGCTCAAATAAAATAAAATAAAACTATATTTGTTTATGCTTCCTTACAAGCCCTTAACCAACAGTGCAGTTCAAGAAGAGTTAAGAACATATTTACCAAATAAACTCATGTAAAAAATTATATACAGGGGGTACCTGTACCGAGTCGGTGTGCGGGGATAGATCAAGTTAGAGGTTAGAGGTCATTTGTACATGGAGATAGGGGTGAAGTGACTATGCATAGATAATAAACAGCTAGTAGCAGCAGTGTACAAAACAAATGGGAGTGGGGAGGTAATAGTCCGCTGGCCATTTGATTAGTTGTTCAGCAGTCTTATGGCTTGGGGGTAGAAGCTGTTAAGGAGCCTTTTGGTCCTAGACTTGGTGCTCCGGTGCCGTGCTGTAGCAGAGATAACAGTCTATGACTTGGGTGACTGGAGTCTGACAATTCTATGGGATTACCTCTGACACCGCCTATTGTATAGGTCCTGGATGTCAGGAAGCTTGGCCCCAGTGATGTACTGGGCCGTACGCACTACCCTCTGTAGCGTCTTACGGTCAGATGCCAAGCAGTTGCCATACCTGTCGGTGATGCAACCGGTCAGGATGCTCTCTGGTGCAGCTGTAGACCTTTTTGAGGATCTGGAGACCCAAGCCAAATCTTTACAGTCTCCTGGGGGGGAAAATATTCTGTCGTGCCCTCTTCATGACTGTCTTGGTGTGTTTGGACCATGATCGATCGTTGGTGATGTGGACACCAAGGAACTTGAAACTCCCGACCCGCTCCACTACATCCCGTTGATGTTAATGGGGGCCTGTTAGGTCTGCCTTTTCCTGTAGTCCACGATCAGGAAGTCCAGGATCCAGTTGTAGAGGGAGGTGTTTCGTCCCAGGGTCCTTAGCTTAGTGATGAGCTTTGTGGGCACTATGGTGTTGAATGCAGAGCTGTAGTCTATGAATAGCATTCTCACATAGGTGTTCCTTTTGTCCAGGTGGGAAAGGGCAGTGTGGAGTGCGATGGAGATTGCGTCATCTGTGAATCTGTTGGGGCGGTATGCAAATTGGAGTGGGTCTAGGGTATCCAGGAAGATGCTGTTGATGTGAGCCATGACCAGCCTTTCAAAGCACTTCATGGCTTCCAACATGAGTGCTACGGGGCCGTAATCATTTGGGCAGGTTACCTGCTCCCGTGCATGCTTCAGTGTTGCTTGCCTCGAAGCGAGCATAAAAAGCATTTAGCTAGTCTGGTAGGCTCACGTCACTGGGCAGCTCACGTCTGGGGTTCCCTTTGTAGTCCATAATAGTGGACACAACCGACGAGTGTCAGAGCCGGTGTAGTAGGATTCAATCTTAATCCTGTATTGATGCTTTGCTTGTTTGATGGTTTGTCTGAGGGCATAGCGGGATTTCTTATAGGCGTCCAGATTAGTGTCCCACTCCTTGAAAGCGGAAGCTCTAGCCTTTAGCTCGATGCAGATGTTGCCTGTAATCCATGGCTTCTGGTTGGGATATGTACGTACAGTCACTGTGGGGACAACGTTGTTGATGCACTTATTGATGAAGCCGATGACTGAGGTGGTATACTTCTCAATGCCTTTGGATGATCCCAGAACATATTCCAGTCTGTGCTAGCAAAACAGTCCTGTAGCGTAGCATCCGCGTCATCTGACCACTTCCGTATTGAGTTAGTACTTCCTGCTTAGTTTTTGCTTGTAAGCAGGAATCAGGAGGATAGAATTATGATCAGATTTGCCAAATGGAGAGCGGGGGAGAGCTTTGTTTGCATCTCTGTGTGTGAAGTAAATGTGGTCTAGAGTTGTTTTTTTTCCCTCTGGTTGCACATGTGACATGCTGGTAAATTTTGAATAAAACTGATTTAAATTTGCCTGCATTAAAGTCCCCGGCCACAAGGAGCGCTGCTTCTGGGTGAGCATTTTCTTGTTTGTTTATGGCCTTATAGAGTTGGTTGAGTGAGGTCTTAGTGCCAGCATTGGTCTGTGGTGGTAAATAGACGGCTACGAATAATATAGATGAGAACTCTCTTAGTAGATAGTGTGGTCTACAGCTTATCATAAGGTACTCTACCTCAGGTGAGCAATACCTCGAGACTTATTTAATATTAGACATCGTGCACCAGCTGTTATTGACAAAAAGACATACACCCCCACCCCTCGTCTTACTAAACGTAGCTTCTCTGTTCTGTCGGCGCATTGAAAATCCCTCCAGCTCTATATTATCCGTGTCGTCGTTCAGCCACGACTCGGTGTAACATAAGATTTTTTTACATTTTTTTTACAGGATAATCGTAATCGTAGATCATTATTTTATTTCCATGTTAGCAAGTAGAATTGATGGCAGTTGGAGTTTACTCGCTCGCCTACAGATTCTCAAAGGAGGACGTCCTCTTTTCCTCCGTCTTTTCTTCACGCAAATGACGGATTTGGGCCTGTTCCCGGGAGAGCCTTATATCTTTCTCGTCAGACTCGTTAAAGGAAAAAGCTTCTTCCAGTTCATGGTGAGTCATCCCAGTTCTGATGTCCAGAAGTTATTTTCGGTCATAAGAGGCGGTAGCAGCAACATTATGTACAAAATGAGTTCAAAACAACGCAAAAAAACAGACAAAATTGCTCAATTGGTTACCGGCAATGTAAAACTTCAGTCATCCTCTTCGGTGCCATTACATTATGCTCATTTCAAGTCCTGTCACAACCTCTCAATTGGGATTAGGTCTGGACTTTGACTAGGCTATTCCAAAACTTCAAATGTTTATTTTTAGCCATTTTCATGTGACTTGATTGTTTGTTTTGTATCATTGTCTTGCTGCATGACCCAGCTGCACTTCAGCTTCAGCTCACAGACGGATGTCTTGACATTCTCCTGTAGAATTCTCTGATACACAGCAGAATTCATGGTTCTTTCTATTAAAGCAAGTCATCTAGGTCCTGAGGCAGCAAAGCATCCCTAAACCATCACACTACCACCACCATGCTTAACCGTTGGTATGAGGTTCTTACTGTGGAATGCAGTGTTTGGTTTTCACCAGGCATCATGGGACCCATGTTGACCAAAAAGTTATGCTTTTGAATCATCCGTCCATAGAACATTCTTCCAAGAGTATTGATGATCATCCAAGTGCTTCCGGGTACTTTTTGGCAATCTTGAGTCAACTTTTTGGATGAGATGGGTTTCAGGTTCCCTGAGATCAGGTTCCCTTTATCTAATAATATGTTTTAGTTGAAGATCAGATAACATTCAGTATCGAAAATATGCAAAATTAGAGAAAATCAGAAAGGTGGCAAATACTTTTTCACGGCACTGTACATTCTGTCAGCATCTCTCTATGTATTACCATGCTACCTGACACTGCCCCTCTCACCGTACTCTGACTATTCCCTATTGGCCTCAAGTGAAACTGTCTCATTCCCCATTGGCCCTGTACGCCGCCTGTCACTCTGATCACTTCTCGTTGATGCACCCTAACTCTCTATAGGATAGTGATGCTTCTGTTGTGCTCCCCTTTGGCCCACTGTCCACTGGTAGAAAGGGATGTCTTTGGAAGAGTGGAAGATGACTTCTTTGTCTGCATTACAGCTTTCACTCTCTCACTACACTTGTTTTCCTTCTCTGGAATTTCAAGTGTGTGTGTGTGTGTGTGTGTGTGTGTGTGTGTGTGTGCGCGCGCACATGTAGGTGTTGTACAGTTATTGTGAAGTCATGCAAACACTCCTTGAAAAATACACACGCACACACACACACACACACACACAGGCAGGCTAATGAGTGTGTCATGAGACCTGGACTTGTGTGCTGATGTGAGAGGAAGTGGAGATAATCCTAACTTAATATTTCCTGTGTTCTTTTCCAAGAGTCCTGCTCCTCCAGTGCACAGCTCACGGGGTACTTTCACATGTCCCTCTATATTGAACAAAAAACATATTGTAATTCTCCGCGTCACACCAGGGAATCGCAGCACGGTACAGAATTCTTATGTGGCAAAAGTTACACACACAATCACAATACTTAGCCACATCTGCTAACATTGCCTTTGTTCTCCTCTCTCGCCCTCTCCATCTCTCCCTCCAGCCCAAACAGCGGACCTCCATCTCCTCCTCCCTGGATGTCCAGAACCAGAGGCCAGTCAACCACAGCTGTGATCCCTCCGAGGTGAGCTCGTCCCTGGGCTACGCCAGCTTCAGCACCAGCCCCCCTGCCAGCCCGCCAGTCAGCCCCAACCAGGACTCACTTGGCTCCAACGACGACTGCCCCCCCACAGGTACCCAGGGACAGATTTTGGACATAGCATGACTTGTAGAGAATGAGGGATCATGTCAGTTCCATTTAGATAGCCTTTGTAGCTTTTAATTGGACAAATACTGGAAACAGACAATTTTAGCCCCTATGAAATTGTCTTTTCCCTAGAGATTTTCACTCTTTTGGGGAATTTTTATCCATCTTCTTCCTTCCTATTCCCTTTGCGTGTAGTGGATCTGGAAGTTTCCATCTGGACACAATTTTCTAGTCTTTATTTCATTTATTCGCATTTTACCTCTAGGCCTTTTTCTCTTTTTCTCTCTGGCGTCCTCATTCACGGAGACCTTGAAGGGCGAGGGAGGGATGACACCACGGCGATAGATTGATTCTGTCTGGCTTTTGTGACACCTGAAATCAGCCAGAGGTAACTCAGCTGTAGATAAGGTCTGGATCAGTGTCGTTCTTCATGCAATATCATTCTCTGGTCCTACCATCTTACATAGGTGTCATCCAAAGTCAAACCGACCTCTGCCCTCTATCCACCTCTTGCAGGTGTTCTTGTAGATCTGAGAGGAATGGAAAGATGTAACTTAAGAAATATTGAACCAACCTCACCTTGCCCTCCAACTGGTGGGAATGTTATTGTTTAGTCCTGTCCAGTCATTTCAGATCTACTGTACACAAACAGTGCTGTGCTGTGTGCGTGCATCGGTGACTGTGTGTGTGTGCGTGTGCGTGCGTGCGTGTGTGTATGTGTGTGTGTGTGTGCATGTGTGATGTTGCTTTCAATAGCAGCTCAAACATAGAACATGTGAGTGATTAATAGCCATTGAATTCTACCGTGCAAATACTGTATACTATGTGTCATAGGGAAATAATGCACAATCTAGAATGCCCTTCAAGCCAATCAGAAAGGAGTATTCAACAATGCCATGGCACAGAATGAGCTCATGTAATAAGCTAACCTCACCTGAGTTTAATAGACCATCCTCAGGTGTAGTAATTAGTTATCAATAGAATCAAGACATTCCCACTTCAAAGCACCCGCTGTAAGTCTTGCAACACACACACACACACACACACACACACACACACACACACACACACACACACACACACACAGACACTTAACACCCTTCCCCCGGCCGTGGGCAACGGCGTCTAGCCTGTGTGTGTGACTTTATTCTCTATTTCCTGTGTGTCGCAGTGATGATTACCAGGTGACGTGGCTGTCACCCACCCACATCTCAACAGAGAGGAGACAAGGGGATAAGAGATAAGGAGAGGTGACTAGAGGAGAGAGTAGAAGAGAGGAGAACAGTATGTTCTTCTCTTTCTCCATAGTTGTATTCAGAGAGAGAGAGAGACCATGATCAAGTGTGTGTATGTGTTTATCTTTTTGTATGTGAAACAGAGGTGATTATCAGGCGTGTGTGTGTATCATGTCTCATTTGGTTATTTATGAAGAAGCAGATCAGAGGCTAGCTGCACATCCCTGGCTGTGACCCCACTCTCCCATGGTGTCTCAGGGGACATTTCCATTTCACACCCCACACTCATACAGGTTACCCAGTTTTACATGCAGTTAAAGGTGCAATATACAGAAATCGCTCTGTCATTTCCTGGTTGCAAAAATGTGAATAGTTCACCTACTACCTGTTTATGTGACAAAACAAGCAATGCTGAGAGGGTGTAGAGAAGCATTGTATCATATCATATATATAGTGTAAACCACTGTGAAATATCTTTTCAATAACCAAAAATATTGTATTTTCAGTTTGTTTCAAGCCGAAATTAAAAGACGCAAAATGAAAACTTATGAATGGGAAGCATAGAAATAGAACAGATCAACCACTTTTTAGATTTGCTTTCAATTTTGTTTATTTATTTTTTATTTCATCTTTATTCAACGAGGCAAGTCCGTTCAGAACAAATTCTTATTTACAATGATGGCCTACCCGGGGAACAGTGGGTTAACTGCCTTGTTCAGGGGCAGAACAACAGATTTTTACCTTGTCAGCTTGGTGATTTGATCTAGTAACCTTTCAGTTACTGGCACAACACTCTAAACCCATTCAATGAGAATGACAGATCTATAACTAACATTTCTATGTGAATTTGGTCGGGTTGCCCAAAAAGTGACACATTGCAGCTTTAAGCAGAACAAATATAAGCCACCTTTTATTACCACAGATACAGTCACATACACTCGCACACACACACACAAATGTGAAAACATGCGCGCACACACACTCCATTTCCACTATTCGACAGACACCAGCAAACATGGCTGGCACATCAAATCTGATACATCACAACGCGCCACCAGAGAAACAACTGTCTATCTCATTCTCTCTCTCGTCCTCTCTTTCACCAGCATCCCTCTATCCGTAAACAGCCCCCAGGTCCAACTCCAGGAATAGATCTGCGCCCATTTTCCTTATGAATGATCCTCCTCTCCCCTACTGCTCTCTATTTATTAGCTTTATAAGGTCCCTTGTGTTGTTGCCGTGACAACAGCAAGCACATGAGGCTTATACATTTACAGCTGGATACATCAAGTGGAGAGAGAGAGATGGAGAGAGATCGGGGAGCGAGAGATGGAGAGAGATCGGGGAGCGAGAGAGGAGGGGGGCATTATTGAAGAGGAGAGAGATCGGGAGCGAGAGAGGAGGGGGCATTATTGAAGAGGAGAGAGGGAATAAGTGAAAGAGAATGAAAAAGAGGGAGGGGGCATTATTGAAGAGGAGAGAGAGGGGGGATTATCGAAGAGGAGAGGGGGAATTGAAAGAGAATGAAAAAGAAGATGAGGAGAGAGATCGGGGGAGCGAGAGAGGGGGGCATTATCGAAGAGGAAGAGGGAGAAAGAGAATGAAAAAGAGGGGGAGAGAGAGATCGGGGAGCGAGAGAGGGGGGCATTATCGAAGAGGAAGAGGAAGAAAGAGAATGAAAAAGAGGGGGGAGAGAGAGATCGGGGGAGAGAGGGGGGCATTATCGAAGAGGAGAGAGGGAATAAGTGAAAGAGAATGAAAAAGAGGGAGTATGAGGAGAGAGATCGGGGGAGCGAGAGAGGAGGGGAGCATTATCGAAGAGAGAGAGAGGGAATGAGAGAGGGGGGCATTATGAAAAGAGAATCGGGGGAAAAAGAGGGATTATCGAAGAGGAGAGAGATCGGGGGAGCGAGAGAGGAGGGGGGCATTATCGAAGAGGAGAGATCGGGGAATGAGGGGGGCATTATGAAAGAGAATGAGGGGCATTATCGAAGAGGAGAGAGGGAATGAGTGAAAGAGAATGAAAAAAGAGGGAGTATGAGGAGAGAGATTGTGAGAAAAAGAGAGAGAAACTACAGCAGAAGTGGGAGGGAAGGGGAAGAGAGAAAGCCAGAGTGAGACAGAGGTAAATACATTTTTCCTCCCAACTGTAAAATGTCTCCTTCCTACCTTCCTGCCTCCATCCCTCTCTCATTTTTCAAAAGCTCTCCTGTGCTAGCCAAACAGCCGGCTCAACGCTGGATCAACACTGACCAAACATTTACGCAACGTCCCCTGTGCTACAGGGTAGGTGTAAGCCACCTGCGTGGGTGGGCGGCAGAAAGCTGGCTATTTATAGCTGGAGCAGCATTAGCATCTGTAGGTGGTAGAGTGGATGTTTCAGAAGAACCTTTATGTAACGTTTTGCTAGTTTTGCTGTAGCAGGCAGAGATGTTCCCTCTGGCATGTCAACACTGCAGTACCATTCCAGCATCAGGTAACTGCAGCAGCCTTAGTGTGTGTGCGCACTTTCCTGTGTAAGCCTGGATGTGTTTTCTTTTGACAGAAGGACAACAGTAACATACGGTATAGCAGTGGTCTTAAACTTCATTTACTTCTCTTTTTTCCACCACAATGTCAGGTAAACAGGATGTAAATCAACTGTGTGCACAGGAAGTGCTGCAATGTAAATATGAAGTCTACAGTGGCGTGGTTGATTGCTGTCTTATTTTAGAACACCTACAACTGCCCCTCCTTCTTTCTTAAAGATTCCTTACTTCCTTTTGTATGCCCTTCCTTCCTTTCTTACGCCCTTCCTTGAGTTAATCACACACACACACACACACACACACACACACACACACACACACACACACACACACACACACACACACACACACACACACACACACACTAACAAACACACTCACACACAAATTCAGCAACCACACACACAAGCACAGACACACATGGCCGTGGCCCCACTCTCCGAGGGTGTCTCAGGGGGGAGTTGGGATATGCAAAAAAACACATTTCCATTTCACACCTCGCACTCGTACAGGTTACCCAGTTGTACATGCAGCGAAACAGGACGAATAACTATAAGAAGTCACAGGGGCAGCAGGGACTCCAAAGACCACCATTAATCCTGGACACACACCATCAATCCTTTTGGTCCCTTGTGGGTATGTGTGTTTGTGCATGTATGTACGAGTATGTATGTTTGTGCATGACTCCTCCATCTTGGCCTGTACACCATGTTCTGAACAGACCGGAATAGACCAGTATTTTATGGGACTTTGATTGTCCTCACTTATATTCAATTATATGACTGTCACCGCACTCTACCTCTGTCTGCTGTGTGGCTAGGTGTAGAAAATCACACATTGTACACCTCCTTTGAATGAGGCAGTCAATTCAAGGTACACTTTACAAGATGACATCATCACAGACAACAGACCAGAACATCAGCAGAATGAAAATCTGACCAAGACTGACGCTATTGGCTTTCTCCAATAGGGGCGTATCTCAACGAGGAAGATGGGTGTGAATTCTGTGGATGTGAGTGAGCACCAAGGAAGAGAGAGCCCCCAGCTAGCACCAAGGAAGAGAGAGCCCCAGCTAGCACCAAGGAAGAGAGAGCCCCAGCTAGCACCAAGGAAGAGAGAGCCCCCAGCTAGCACCAAGGAAGAGAGAGCTGTTATCCCCAGCTAGCACCAAGGAAGAGTTTTATTAAAGAGAACCCCCCAGCAGCACCAAGGAAGAGAGAGCCCCAGCTAGCACCAAGGAAGAGAGAGCCCCAGCTAGCACCAAGGAAGAGATGGATTCCCCAGCTAGCACCAAGGAAGAGAGAGCCCCCAGCTCAACATCTCATTTTGAACAGAGAGCCCCAGTAGCACCAAGGAAGAGAGAGCCCCAGCTAGCACCAAGGAAGAGAGAGCCCCATAGCACCAAGGAAGAGAGAGCCCCCAGCTAGCACCAAGGAAGAGAGAGCCCCAGCTAGCACCAAAAAGAGAGCCCCCAGCTAGCACCAAGGAAGAGAGAGAGCCCCAGCAGCACCAAGGAAGAGAGAGCCCCAGCTAGCACCAAGGAAGAGAGAGCCCCAAGGAAGAGAGAGCCCCAGCTAGCACCAAGGAAGTCTCTTCTTCTTCCCCCCAGCTAGCACCAAGGAAAGAGAGCCCTCAGCTAGCACCAAGGAAGAGAGAGCCCCAGCTAGCACCAAGGAAGAGAGAGCCCCCAGCTAGCACCAAGGAAGAGAGAGCCCCCAGCTAGCACCAAGGAAGAGAGACCCCCAGTAGCACCAAGGAAGAGAGAGCCCCCAGCTAGCACCAAGGAGAGAGAGCCCCCAGCTAGCACCAAGGAAGATCAGAGCCCCAGCTAGCACCAAGGAAGAGAGAGCCCCCAGCTAAGCACCAAGGAAGAGAGACCCCCAGCTAGCACCAAGGAAGAGAGAGCCCCCAGCTAGCACCAAGGAAGAGAGACCCCCAGCTAAGCACCAAGGAAGAGAGAGCCCCAGCTAGCACCAAGGAAGAGAGAGCCCCCAGCTAGCACCAAGGAAGAGAGAGCCCCCAGCTAGCACCAAGGAAGAGAGAGCCCCAGCTAGCACCAAGGAAGAGAGAGCCCCCAGCTAGCACCAAGGAAAGAGAGCACCCCCAGCCAGCACCAAGGAAGAGAGAGCCCCCAGCTAGCACCAAGGAAGAGAGAGCCCCAGCTAGCACCAAGGAAGAAGAGCCCCAGCTAGCACCAAGGAAAGAGAGCCCCAGCTAGCACCAAGGAAGAGAGAGCCCCCAGCTAGCACCAAGGAAGAGAGAGCCCCCAGCTAGCACCAAGGAAGAGAGAGCCCCCAGCTAGCACCAAGGCAGTAATAAAGCAGTGCTGTTATCTCCCACTGAGATTCTAATGAAGAGTTTTATTAAAGAGAACCGGACCCTTTTTCACACGTTCTCTCTAAAGAAACGCTTGTTTTGTCAAGCTCTGTCCATGATTTTGTAATTACAGTAAGCAGGGTTCTGATTGGTCTATAGCATGTGTGTGTATTTGGGGCTGATGTATGGATTCATCCATTCCTAGACTAACTGACCTGCCTGTCTGCCCCTCATTTCAACATCTCATTTTGATTTACATTTGGTTGAGTTGTCAACTAATGTGAATTACACGTGAAATCAACAAGAAGAATTCACCATGTCATTGGATTTAGGTTAGAAGTTAGGTGAAAAAAAGAGGACGTTCTCTTACGTTGATGCCGCTTTGTGAATCCAATCAGTTTTCCACATTGATTCAATGTCATCACATTGAATTTTGTTTGTTGAAATGGCGTGGAAACGGCGTTGAGTCAACCAGTTTTTGCCTAATGGGTCTCTTCTTCTTCCCTCTATCTTTCTCTCCCACATGTATTGAGGAACAAAAGAGGAGGACTCTGTCGTTCTCTCTCTTTTGTCTCTGTAATCTTCCTCTGAGGTCTCTTTATGGACTGACTGACTCCAGGTTATGGTGACTCATGTCTAGAGCCTCTGACAGTTGAACAGAATAGAGGGCAGTGCAGTAGAGTAGAGAGGAATGGAACTTTTCCACAGAGGACATTCCAACCCCTTCACACATCTCAAACCATCAGGCAACGCTAGAGGTTTTCTATGCTAATCAACGCATGGCTAATCAACTCATGGCTAACCAACGCATGGCTAACCAACGCATGGCTAACCAACGCATGGCTAACCAACGCATGGCTAACCAACGCATGGCTAACCAACGCATGGCTAACCAACGCATGGCTAATCAACGCATGGCTAACCAACGCATGGCTAACCAACGCATGGCTAACCAACGCATGGCTAACCAACGCATGGCTAATCAACGCATGGCTAATTACAACGCATGGCTAACCAACGCATGGCTAACCAACGCATGGCTAACCAACGCATGGCTAACCAACGCATGGCTAATCAACTCATGGCTAACCAACTCATGGCTAATCAACGCATGGCTAACCAACGCATGGCTAACCAACGCATGGCTAACCAACGCATGGCTAACCAACGCATGGCTAACCAACGCATGGCTAATCAACGCATGGCTAACCAACGCATGGCTAACCAACGCATGGCTAACCAACGCATGGCTAACCAACTCATGGCTAATCAACGCATGGCTAACCAACGCATGGCTAACCAACGCATGGCTAACCAACGCATGGCTAACCAACGCATGGCTAACCAACGCATGGCTAATCAACTCATGGCTAACCAACTCATGGCTAATCAACGCATGGCTAACCAACGCATGGCTAACCAACGCATGGCTAACCAACGCATGGCTAACCAACGCATGGCTAACCAACGCATGGCTAATCAACGCATGGCTAATCAACGCATGGCTAACCAACGCATGGCTAACCAACGCATGGCTAACCAACGCATGGCTAACCAATGCATGGCAAAGATCTTGTAGAGAAAAACAACAGTCGTCGATCTCCACTAACTCAAATATATTTGGGTAGATATGAATAGAACGCATTAGTATAGAACAAAACAATGTACGGCCGGACAGGGCAGGTTAAGGTAGAAAAGCAGTCTGTCAGTGACGGCCCAACATTCCTCTATGATGTTGTGGTACACGCAGCTCTCTGTCTCCCCCTGAGGCACTGTCAGTGGATGGTTTAATTGAATGCTTAATGAACATTGTCCGGGCCCAGCAGTGTCATTAAGAGACTCCACTGATAACCTTTAAACCACCAATGGGAAGGCACTGCACAGAACCCACACATATTATCTTCAGGGCACACACACATTCTCATAGGCATGTACAGGGTCTTCAGAAAGTATTCACACCTCTTGATTTTTCCAAATGTTTCTGTTACAGCCTGGTTTTAAAATGAATTGAATTTAGATTGTTTTGGTCATTGGCCTACACACAATATCCCATAATGTCAAAGTGGAATTATGTTTTTCAAAATGTTTTACAAATGAATTAAAACTAAGAAGTAAAAAATCAGTAAGTATTCAACCTCTGTTATGGTCAGCCTAAATAAGTTCAGGAGTAAAATTGTACTTAACAAGTCACATATGAAGTTGCATTGACTCACTCTGTGTACAATAATAGTGTTTAACATGATTTGTGAATGTCTACCTCAGCTCTGTACCCCACACATACAATTATCTGTAAGGTCCCTCAGTCAAGCAGTGAATTTCAAACACAGATTCTACCACAAAGACCAAGGCGGCTTTCCAATGCCTCGCAACCTATTGGTAAATGGGTAAAAAAAAAAATCTGAAATTGAATATCCCTTTGAGCATATTATTAATTACACTTTGGGGGCTGTATCAATACACCCAGCCACTGCAAAGATACAGGCGTCCATCCTAACGCTCAGGGATTTCACCATGAGGCCAATGGTGACTTTAAAACAGTTAGAGGTTAATGGCTGTGATAGGAGGACTGAGGATGGATCAACAACATTGTAGTTACTCCACAATACTAACCTAATTGACAGAGTGAAAAGAATGAAGCCTGTACAGAATAAAAATATTCCATAACATGCATCCTGTTTGCAACAAGGCATTAAGTAATACTTCTAAAACGCTCCAATTTTTCAAGCATAGTGGTGGGTGCTTCATGTTATGGGTATGATTGTAATCATTAACAATGGGGGAGTTTTCTGGATGAAACAGAATGGAGATAAGTGCAGGCAAAACCTGTTTCAGTTTCAGTCTGCTTTCCACCAGATACTGGGAGATGAATTCACCTTTCAGCAGGACGATAACCTAAGCCACAAGGCCAACTCTACACTTTTGCTTAGTTACTTACCAAAAAGAAAGTGAATGTTCCTGAGTGGCCAAGTTACAAATGTTGACTTAAATCTTCTGAAAATCTATGGAGAGACTTCAAAATGGTTGTCTAGCAATGATCGGCAACCAATTTAACAGTGATTGAAGAATTTTGAAAAGAATGTTGCACAATCCAGGTGTGGAAAGCTCTCAGAGCTGTAATCGCTGCCAAAGGTGCTTCTACAAAGTATTGACTCAGGGCTGTGAATACTTATGTAAATGAGATGTTTCTTTATTTCATTTTCAATACATTTTCTAAAATTAAAAAATAAATGTTTTCACTTTGTCATTATGTGCTATTGTGTGTAGATGGGTGAGGAAACCATTTTATTTAATCCATTTTGAATTCAGGCCATAACACAACAAAATGTGGAATAAGTCAAGGGGAATGAATACTTTCTGAAGGCACTGTATAAAATGTACATACTGTATTCTAGTCATTGAACACTGGTCACTTTAATAATGTTTACATACAAAACACGCCTTTGTGTGTATAAGGTTGAAGTCAAAGTTTATATACTGTCAGGTTCGTTGAAAGGTCTCTGATTGGGAACCATATCAGGCCAACATAGATATACAAAAACCCCTAGACATACACAAAATTATATATATATATGTACCAGTCTCTGAAATTGCTCATTCTGATATTTTTTTATTTTTCTGTCATAAGTGTATTTTATTTGTATTTTTATTCACTCAGCTACAGGATGTGTTTGAAAGAGAGAGTGTGTGTCTGGTGTGGCAATGTAATATTAATTGTCTCTTTTACATCATTCCCCCAAAAATCGAACTCCTGTTCCTTATATCGCTCGACGACAAAACGGGTTACCCACTGCCAGTGGGAGATAAACTGGTTGCCGTGGTGATATCCCAGCATACATAGAGCAAGAATGAAAGTGTGAATTCAATATCTCCTCACAGTCCCTGTGGTTCCTCTTTCAGTCTAGGTAGTCTAGATCGATTCTCATGGCTATCACACATGAAAGAATGTAGCCTACACAACAACCAGAGTCTACTTTCATCTTTCTTCTCCCCCCTGAGGTGACTGGTGCAGCTTTGGAAGACCTGTTTACACCTGTTAGCGAGATGCTAGCACTTTAAATGGAAGATATGTATTGCTTTTAGCATGTAACACTAGAACTTTGTTGCAGGCTAGGTTATGGCTTTTTAATGTTTCTAGCTAAGGCACTAGCTCTGGGCACTAACAAAAGCATCAGAGCTCAGATAAGACCAAGGAATTCCTGCTACATTAGCAGAAGTCTCTCACTTTGAAGACCTTTTTACATCAAATAGTTTGTTAGTGTAGCATTAGCCTAGCACCATTAGCCAAACGCCTTTAGCCTAGCACCATTAGCTTAGCGCCGTTAGCCTAGCACCATTAGCCTAGTGCCTTTAGCCTAGCACCACCAGAAATCATAATTCATAAAGCAGCCAGACAGGCCCCTTTCATCTAAAGGATGACAGACACGTCTGATATTGCTCTGTAGTTTTTAATAAGCTCAACGAGTCGCCGCGCCCGAGATGATAGAAAAATAAACAAGATTGTATCAGATGTTGTCGTCCCCCCCCCCCTAGACAGGATAACACCCCAATGTATTAGAAATGTAATGAAATTGAGCGTGTGCATGTCTACCGGTATGTGCATGCATGTCTGGGGTTTTCTCTATGGACTGACAGAACTCATATTGTGTTGATTTTTTTGTTTTAGAAAATGTCTTTTGAAAAAACCTTGATCATTTGGTCAGTTTCATTCCATGGTGAAGAGTCAGTGTATCAATCTAGTAGCACAGTCACAGTTCTAGAAACAGCCAAAACTGTTCGGAGAGTTTTGGTCATTGCAATCTTTTTGTGATTATGGGAGTTGTGATTGTGGGTATATTGGTCATTGCTGCTGACTTGCACCAGAGACTCAATGTTCCCTCTTAGACTACACTGAGAATACTGCCTTTCTACTGCTACTTTCCTATCGTGCTCGCGTTCCCCTCTCTCTCTCTCTCTCTCTCTCTCTCTCTCTCTCTCTCTCTCTCATACTCTCTTTCTATCTCTCTCTCTCACACACAACTTATTTTTTCACTCTGTCAGTCTCCACACCCTGCCCTCTTGTAATCTGTCTGTCTCGTCCCCCTGCCCTCTTGTGATCTGTCCAGTCTCCACCCCCTGCCCTCTTGTGATCTGTCAGTCTCCACCCCCTGCCCTCTTGTGATCTGTCTGTCTCTACCCCCTGCCCTCTTGTGATTGGTCAGTCTCCACCCCCTGCCCTCTTGTGATTTTCATTTAGTTCCCCCATCATTTTCTCCCTCCTGTCTCTCTCTCTCTGTCTCTCTCTCCCTCCTTTCTCTCTCTGTCTCTCCCTTCTGTCTCTCTCTGTCTCTCCCTCCTTCCAGCCCAGTGTATCTCTGACGGCAGCCTCAGAGTAATGGAGGTCTATACTTGGCAGGAAACGGGTGGCTGCTCAGTACGGTGCAGTAAACATTTGTTAACAAGCAATTAAACGTGTCCTATTTAATCCCGCTGGGGGCGGGGGCGTGCAATCGCTCACAACACCTGCCCAGGACGGAGGAGAAAAGTGAGGGAAGAGGGCAGGAAGAGAGAGGAGAAAAGTGAGGGAAGAGGGCAGGAAGAGAGAGGAGAAAAGTGAGGGAAGAGGGCAGGATGAGAGAGGAGAAAAGTGAGGGAAGAGGGCAGAACAGGATGAGAGAGGAGAAAAGTGAGGGAAGAGGGCAGAACAGGATGAGAGAGGAGAAAAGTGAGGGAAGAGGGCAGAACAGGATGAGAGAGGAGAAAAGTGAGGGAAGAGGGCAGAACAGGAAGAGAGAGGAGAAAAGTGAGGGAAGAGGGCAGGACAGGAAGAGAGAGGAGAAAAGTGAGGGAAGAGGGCAGAACAGGATGAGAGAGGAGAAAAGTGAGGGAAGAGGGCAGAACAGGAAGAGAGAGGAGAAAAGTGAGGGAAGAGGGCAGAACAGGATGAGAGAGGAGAAAAGTGAGGGAAGAGGGCAGGAAGAGAGAGGAGAAAAGTGAGGGAAGAGGGCAGGAAGAGAGAGGAGAAAAGTGAGGGAAGAGGGCAGGAAGAGAGAGGAGAAAAGTGAGGGAAGAGGGCAGGAAGAGAGAGGAGAAAAGTGAGGGAAGAGGGCAGGATGAGAGAGGAGAAAAGTGAGGGAAGAGGGCAGAACAGGATGAGAGAGGAGAAAAGTGAGGGAAGAGGGCAGAACAGGAAGAGAGAGGAGAAAAGTGAGGGAAGAGGGCAGAACAGGATGAGAGAGGAGAAAAGTGAGGGAAGAGGGCAGGACAGGAAGAGAGAGGAGAAAAGTGAGGGAAGAGGGCAGAACAGGATGAGAGAGGAGAAAAGTGAGGGAAGAGGGCAGAACAGGATGAGAGAGGAGAAAAGTGAGGGAAGAGGGCAGAACAGGATGAGAGAGGAGAAAAGTGAGGGAAGAGGGCAGAACAGGAAGAGAGAGGAGAAAAGTGAGGGAAGAGGGCAGAACAGGATGAGAGAGGAGAAAAGTGAGGGAAGAGGGCAGAACAGGATGAGAGAGGAGAAAAGTGAGGGAAGAGGGCAGGAAGAGAGAGGAGAAAAGTGAGGGAAGAGGGCAGGAAGAGAGAGGAGAAAAGTGAGGGAAGAGGGCAGAACAGGATGAGAGAGGAGAAAAGTGAGGGAAGAGGGCAGAACAGGATGAGAGAGGAGAAAAGTGAGGGAAGAGGGCAGAACAGGAAGAGAGAGGAGAAAAGTGAGGTAAGAGGGCAGGACAGGAAGAGAGAGGAGAAAGGCGAGGGAAGAGGGCAGAACAGGAGAGAGGAGAAAAGTGAGGGAAGAGGGCAGAACAGGATGAGAGAGGAGAAAAGTGAGGGAAGAGGGCAGGAAGAGAGAGGAGAAAGGCGAGGGAAGAGGGCAGAACAGGATGAGAGAGGAGAAAAGTGAGGGAAGAGGACAGGAAGAGAGAGGAGAAAGGCGAGGGAAGAGGGCAGAACAGGAGAGAGGAGAAAAGTGAGGGAAGAGGGCAGAACAGGATGAGAGAGGAGAAAAGTGAGGTAAGAGGGCAGAACAGGAAGAGAGAGGAGAAAAGTGAGGTAAGAGGGCAGAACAGGATGAGAGAGGAGAAAAGTGAGGGAAGAGGGCAGAACAGGAAGAGAGAGGAGAAAAGTGAGGGAAGAGGGCAGGACAGGAAGAGAGAGGAGAAAAGTGAGGTAAGAGGGCAGGACAGGAAGAGAGAGGAGAAAGGCGAGGGAAGAGGGCAGAACAGGAGAGAGGAGAAAAGTGAGGGAAGAGGGCAGAACAGGATGAGAGAGGAGAAAAGTGAGGGAAGAGGGCAGGAAGAGAGAGGAGAAAGGCGAGGGAAGAGGGCAGAACAGGATGAGAGAGGAGAAAAGTGAGGGAAGAGGACAGGAAGAGAGAGGAGAAAGGCGAGGGAAGAGGGCAGAACAGGAGAGAGGAGAAAAGTGAGGGAAGAGGGCAGAACAGGATGAGAGAGGAGAAAAGTGAGGTAAGAGGGCAGAACAGGAAGAGAGAGGAGAAAAGTGAGGTAAGAGGGCAGAACAGGATGAGAGAGGAGAAAAGTGAGGGAAGAGGGCAGAACAGGAAGAGAGAGGAGAAAAGTGAGGGAAGAGGGCAGGACAGGAAGAGAGAGGAGAAAAGTGAGGTAAGAGGGCAGAACAGGATGAGAGAGGAGAAAGGCGAGGGAAGAGGGCAGGACAGGAAGAGAGAGGAGAAAGGCGAGGGAAGAGGGCAGGACAGGAAGAGAGAGGAGAAAAGCGAGGGAAGAGGGCAGGACAGGAAGAGAGAGGAGAAAGGCGAGGGAAGAGGGCAGGACAGGAAGAGAGAGGAGAAAAGCGAGGGAAGAGGGCAGGAAGAGAGAGGAGAAAAGCGAGGGGATAGGGCAGGACAGGAAGAGAGAGGAGAAAGGCGAGGGAAGAGGGCAGGACAGGAAGAGAGAGGAGAAAAGCGAGGGAAGAGGGCAGGAAGAGAGAGGAGAAAAGCGAGGGGAGAGGGCAGGACAGGAAGAGAGAGGAGAAAGGCGAGGGAAGAGGGCAGAACAGGAAGAGAGAGGAGAAAGGCGAGGGAAGAGGGCAGGACAGGAAGAGAGAGGAGAAAAGCGAGGGAAGAGGGCAGGAAGAGAGAGGAGAAAAGCGAGGGGAGAGGGCAGGACAGGAAGAGAGAGGAGAAAGGCGAGGGAAGAGGGCAGGAAGAGAGAGGAGAAAGGCGAGGGAAGAGGGCAGGAAGAGAGAGGAGAAAAGTGAGGGAAGAGGGCAGAACAGGAGAGAGGAGAAAAGTGAGGGAAGAGGGCAGAACAGGAGAGAGGAGAAAAGTGAGGGAAGAGGGCAGGACAGGAAGAGAGAGGAGAAAAGTGAGGGAAGAGGGCAGGACAGGAAGAGAGAGGAGAAAAGCGAGGGAAAAGGGCAGGACAGGAAGAGAGAGGAGAAAGGCGAGGGAAGAGGGCAGGACAGGAAGAGAGAGGAGAAAAGCGAGGGAAGAGGGCAGGAAGAGAGAGGAGAAAAGTGAGGGAAGAGGGCAGGAAGAGAGAGGAGAAAAGTGAGGGAAGAGGGCAGGATGAGAGAGGAGAAAAGTGAGGGAAGAGGGCAGAACAGGATGAGAGAGGAGAAAAGTGAGGGAAGAGGGCAGAACAGGAAGAGAGAGGAGAAAAGTGAGGGAAGAGGGCAGGAAGAGAGAGGAGAAAAGTGAGGGAAGAGGGCAGAACAGGATGAGAGAGGAGAAAAGTGAGGGAAGAGGGCAGGATGAGAGAGGAGAAAAGTGAGGGAAGAGGGCAGAACAGGATGAGAGAGGAGAAAAGTGAGGGAAGAGGGCAGAACAGGATGAGAGAGGAGAAAAGTGAGGGAAGAGGGCAGAACAGGAAGAGAGAGGAGAAAAGTGAGGGAAGAGGGCAGAACAGGATGAGAGAGGAGAAAAGTGAGGGAAGAGGGCAGGAAGAGAGAGGAGAAAAGTGAGGGAAGAGGGCAGAACAGGAAGAGAGAGGAGAAAAGTGAGGGAAGAGGGCAGAACAGGAAGAGAGAGGAGAAAAGTGAGGGAAGAGGGCAGGAAGAGAGAGGAGAAAAGTGAGGGAAGAGGGCAGAACAGGAAGAGAGAGGAGAAAAGTGAGGGAAGAGGGCAGAACAGGAAGAGAGAGGAGAAAAGTGAGGGAAGAGGGCAGAACAGGAAGAGAGAGGAGAAAAGCGAGGGAAAAGGGCAGGACAGGAAGAGAGAGGAGAAAGGCGAGGGAAGAGGGCAGGACAGGAAGAGAGAGGAGAAAAGCGAGGGAAAAGGGCAGGACAGGAAGAGAGAGGAGAAAGGCGAGGGAAGAGGGCAGGACAGGAAGAGAGAGGAGAAAGGCGAGGGAAGAGGGCAGGACAGGAAGAGAGAGGAGAAAAGGGCATTCTCTCGCCTTTTTTCTGTCATCCCTTTTCATCCTTCTCTCTTTCCTGTAAGAGTGGTAGAATAATAATGTTGTGGGTGGGAGGGTCATGGAAGAGAAGGCCATTATGTGGGGATTTAACTCAGTTTCTGGAATTGTAAATACATTACAGTAAGAGCCTGCAGTTCTCTGTCTCATTCACACACACACACACACACGTGTACGCGTGAGCTCTTAACCACTGTAGCGTATGTGTATTAATGTGTGTGTAACTGTCAACAGGAAGACTATGCCTGCGTGTGTGTGTGCGCTCATGCATGTACCGCGAGGTATGCAGGTATGCTGCGTGTGTGCAGATGATCTAGGTGCTGCTGTAGGCCCTCCTTGTTTGGGGACAGAAGCACCAGATCATCGGCAAACCGTAGACATTTGACTTCAGATTCTAGTAGGGTGAGGCAGGGTACTGCAGACTGTTCTAGTGTCCTCGCCAATTTGTTGATATATCTGTTAAAGAGGGTGGTGCTCAAGCTGCATCCCTGTTTGACCCCACGACCCTCTGGAAAGAAATGAGTTATTCATGCCATATTGAGTCAAAAGATCTTTTGAAATCAACAAAGCATGAGAAGACTTTGCCTTTGTTTTGGTTTGTTTGTTTGTCAATTAGGGAGTCCAGGGGCAATATGTGGTCTGTCGTATGGTAATTTGGGAAAAAGCCAATTTGACATTTGCTTGTTTTCACTGAGGATATGTACGAGTCTGCTGTTAATAATAATGCAGAGTATTTTCCAAAGGTTGCTATTGATGCATATCCCACCGTAATTATTGGGGTTAAATGTGTGTCAACTTTCGTGGATTGGGGTGATCAGTCCGTGCTTCCACATATTAGGGAAGGTGCCAGAGCTGAGGATGATGTTAAAGAGTTTAAGTATAGCCATTTGGAATTTGTGGTCTGTATATTTTAATATTTAGGATACCATCACCCCCACGGGCCGTTTTCGGTTGGAGGGTTTGTATTTTGTCCTGTAGTTCATTCAATGTAATTGAAGAATCCAGTGGGTTCTGGTCATCTTTAATAGTTGATTCTAAGATGTTTATTTGATCATGTATTTGTTTTAGCTGTTTGTTCTTTGTTATAGAGGCAAAAGGATTGGAGAAGTATGTTATCCATA